>NC_057812.1:10875367-10876156 GCF_018294505.1 Triticum aestivum | reverse complement strand
TCAAATTTTAACTATTCTAATTTGAAAACTAATGGCACTAGTAAAGTTAATCACAAACTTGAGATTCACACAAATTTCAAAGAATTCAAATTTTAACTATTCTAATTTGAAAACTAATGGCACTAACAGAAAGTTTATAATTTTTGGTATCTCTGTGCAGAAAGATTGTACATAGTAAATATAATACACAAAGTGTTTTCACACAAATTTAGTAAACTAGTGATTCATAAACTTGAGATTCACACAAATTTTAAAAAATTCAAATTTAAACTATTCAAATTTTAAAGCTAATGGCACTAACAGAAAGTTTATAATTTTTGTGACCTAAAAGAAAAATGAAATCACTAAAAAACTATAAGTATTTATTTCTAAGTAGAAACGAAAAAATAAATAGAAAAAAAGAAAAAAATGCCACCTACTGGGCCAGCACGGCCTGAATACGACTAGAAACCCAACCATGGGCCAGGATTCAGGCCCGCAGCAGGCCCAGTAGGCCCACAGGCATTGCAGTGTCCAATTAGGCCCATAAGCTTGCATTTCAGAGGAGTTCGAGAGGGAAGAGGCAGCGGAGCTTATAAACAGGTGCCGGCGACTCTCAACTAGCGAGGTGGGACTAAACTCCCACCACCGCGCCAGCGCAAGACCATTGGTCCCGGTTGGTGGCACCAACCAGGACCAAAGGGGGGAATTGGTCCCGGTTCTTGGCACCAACCGGTACCAATGCCCCCTTTAGTCCCGGTTGGTGCCACCAACCGGGACCAAAGGCCGCCGCTTCCCGCCCTTTGGGCT
>NC_057812.1:10860906-10874542 GCF_018294505.1 Triticum aestivum | reverse complement strand
ATGAAAAAGAAGAAAAAAAGAGGAGAAGAAGAAGGAATAATAGAGGAGAAGAAGAATTTCTTCTTCTCCTCTATTATTCCTTCTTCTTCTCCTCTTTTTTTCTTCTTCTTCCTCTTCTATTCCTTTCTTCTTCTCCTCTTTTTTTCTTCTTCTTCCTCTTCTTATTTTTGTTATCGGGTATGTCGTTGTCGATATACCCCCCTCCCCAATAACTTTTAGTAATTAGTACTACTTAGAAAGTGTTTAATGGAATTAGTTAGAACTAGGTAAACTTGTTTATTTTTAGTAAGTACTACATTATTCTATTTATAGTAAGTGCTTAGTAGTTGAACTAGTTGATTTAATAAAACTGGTTTATTTTACTATAGAAATAGTTTATTTTTAGCAAGAAAATTAATAGAACTAGTTTATTTTTTAGTTAAAGCAATTATTCCCGCATCGACGTGGACGATGCCTATCCCGCATCCTCGTCGTCGAGTCGGCGGAGGACGACACCTGCTTGACCAGATGGGCCATGTCCGGGACTAGGCTCCGCCGAGGTGGTACTGGGAGGCGCTACCTTCCGGGGGGCGTAGCTTGGTGAGGAGCCAGCCCGTCATTGACCCGATCCTTGTTTGGTGGCGGTCGCGTGGGCCAGTGACGGTGCTGAGGCTTCCGGACACCGCGGAGGTGGTACGTCACCGTGTCAGCGAGGAGGACCAGCATGTCCGTCGCTACATGGTTGCGTTGGAGGGCAGGTTCGAGAATACCTGGCAGGTTCTTCAGGGATCTCACTGGAGCTATGATCCTGTGATGGTTCCTTCCCTTTGGGTGTCCACCGCCCGCGCCGATACCCGTCGGGCGCTACGGTTCTAGCTATACTGGAGATATGTATGATAGTATTCGACGTGTATTAGTGATAATATTCGATGTACGGACACATGGAGATGATGTAGTTTTTCTTATAATTGAATGCATCCTAATTTGAATACTACTTTATTTTGCGATTTGATTTTTCTTATTGAATGCTCAAATTGGAGAGCACTATGCAAGGCATATGCATATGATTAGTTGAATAATAATGATCTAATTTAGTCTTTGAATTATGAACGTATAGGAAATTTCATCATCGGACGACGGAAGTCTCCCGGGGGAGTGTGACTGGTGCCACGACGATCGAGGTCAGTGCGACAGGCCTCACCTGGACGATGGTCGGCGCTTCAGCATTAAGCTCGAGGAGACCTTCGAAGTTGAAACGGTACGCAACGACGACAAGTGTTTTTTTTCATAATTAAGCATGACTTCAACTATTTCAACGTGTAATTTTCATCTTTTACAATTCGAGTATAGTTTATCCCATGCCATGCAAGACGCTATGTCTTGGAGAGCATGGATTTTGAAGACCATGAAAATTTTGAAACGAAGAAAATTCACCTAAGGACCCATCATGATGTGGATTTTGAAGTAAGGTTGTATAATGCTGAGAGCGTAACCCATTTTGGTTGCAAAAATTGGGAAGCATTTTGCAAATTGTATGGTTTTGATGAGGGTATGCTTTCACCATGGATCTTGGTGGTCCTGAAATCGAGCAAGACAATATGGACATTTGGGTCCTTGTTGATACGCCTCTAGTTCTACCGCTATGTGAGTTTCTCAAACATAGTTAATTATTAACTAATTTATATTGTTCATTTCAAAATAGTTGACAGCTTATTTTCATTGACAGCTTATTTTGAAGTATCAAAGAATGTGCAGAAGATGGTAGATAGAACTTACTACACCGATGGCTCTGAGTTAACTTACAAGGAGAAAACTCATCTGGTTGGATTTTGTAATGATCTTGAGAATTACAATATCTACAATCGAACGCCTCAACATTATGTTCAATACATGCCACTAGTGCACGTGTTGAACTACGGTAACTACTATGGAGATACCCTGGTAAGATTTTTTACTATTACGACATACGTGCATCTTTTGCATACTTTTATATAAAACTAGTACTTCATTGCTAACTATGAAGTTATTATACTATGTTTTTCAACAGATAATCCCAGAGGATTGTGTGCCTCATCTGATGTATGAGCATGGTCGCCTTGATGTTTTGAACATATATCCAGGTCATCCTACGAATCTCAACTGTCCATACCGGATTTCTAAAAGAAGTGGAGACATGCAAATCAGAGAATGGAAAAAATGTATGGACACTCATAAAGAGGTTCTTGGACGCAAAAGGAAGCGGGGCGCAAGAATTGGAGACAGGATGATCTCCATTCTCCATAATGGACAGTCAGGGTCTATACTGTTTTATGCTATTTTACCTTAAAGAGGGTATTTAGGTCGTACCTAATACTGATGATCATGTGCTAAGAACAATTAAGTAGGGTTGGGTTCGATGACTATGAGGATGATGATCGTATGACTTGTTATTATAATAACGAGTAGAAGTTCTATCATGATGATTAGTAGGACTTATTATTATGATGATGCATGATGTGAGCATGAAGAGTTATTATATATATATATATATATCAGTGGGTGAAATGAACATGGATTGGATTGAAGTGAAGGCAACATGCATGTGGTGCATGTCGAAAGTAGTACTAATCCAAACTTGATCAAGTTAGGATTAATTAGTATTACTTTCGACATGCACCACATATGTTGCCTTCACTTCAATCTAAGCCATGTTTAGGCATAGCATAGCGTTGGTATAAACCAAGCACAGAGATATAAGAGAGGCACTTCTCTCTATTAGCTAGCTAATAACAAACTAAATTAACCCCAAAACCCCTAAACAAGCCCCTTTCAAAAAAAACAAAAACCCTAGCCACAGAAATGCTGACGCGTGGAGGCCTATTGGTCCCGGTTGGTGCCACCAACCGGGACCAAAGGCCCTCCTGCCTGGGCTCACCACGCAGGCCACGTGGAGGCCCATCTGTCCCGGTTCTGGTTAGAACCGTGACTAAAGGGTCAGGGCATTAGTAACGACCCTTTAGTCCCGGTTCTAGAACCGGGACAAAAGGCCCTTACGAACCGGGACAAAAGGCCCGTTTTCTACTAGTGAACTATGGTCATCACCGGGAAATGTCCCGACTATTGTCACTCTGGAGTTGCTGGATCATAACACGTAGTAGGTGACTATTGACTTGCAAGATAGGATCAAGAATAAAAATATATTCATGAAAACATAATAGGTTCAGATCTGAAATCATGGCATTCGGGCCCTAGTGACAAGCATTAAGCATAGCAAAGTCATAGCAACATCAATCATAGAACATAGTGAATACTAGGAATCAAACCCTAACAAAACTAACTCGATTACATGGTAAATCTCATCCAACCCATCACCGTCCAGCAAGCCTACGATGGAATTACTCATGCACAGCGGTGAGCGTCATGAAATTGGTGATGGAGGATGGTTGATGATGGCGATGGCGATGATTTGCCCTCCCTGGAACCGAAAACGGACTCCAGATCTGCGCTCCCGAGGAAGAGCAGGAGGTGGCGGCGGCTCCATATCATAAAATGCGATGAATCCTTCTCTCCTATTTTTTTTCTCCCCGAACGTGAATATATGGAGTTGAAGTTGCGGTCGGTGCAGGTCCAGGGGGCCACAAGGACGGGTGGGTGCGCCCTCCATCCTTGTGGCCAGGAAGTGGGGCCCCTTCGGTTGATTCTTTCGCCAATATTTTTTATATATTCCAAAAAATGATCTCCGTGAAGTTTCAGGTCAATCCGAGAACTTTTTATTCTGCACAAAAATAACACCATGGCAATTCTGCTGAAAACAGCGTCAGTCCGGGTTAGTTCCATTCAAATCATGCAAATTAGAGTTCAAAACAAGGGCAACAGAGTTTGGAAAAGTAGATACGATGGAGACGTATCAGCAACCTGCCTCTGCCTCCTTCCACCCCTGTGACATCGCCGAGTCGGTCCATTCCTTCGCAGACCCGCCTCGCCTCAACCGCTACTGCCGTGCGGCCTTGGACCTTCAAGCCGTCACCCCGGCGTCAAGCCGGCCCAAGCTTCCGCCATGGGGCTGCAGCTCTGCTATGCTCCGGGTCACTTCCTCCCCGAATCCATCAACTGCACCTGACTTCTGGCTCTCTGCAAATGAGTCCCGTTGGTGTGTTGGCTTCCCAACGGGGCTGGAGAAAAAGTAGAGTAAAGAGGGAGGAATTGGCCCGGTGGAATATAAGAGAGAAATTTCAGACTTCAATTTTTTCAATGGCTGCTTCTGGACTCTAGAGGACCTCTTGTCCATTACAATAGTCAAGTTCTTGAAAATTATCACAGATGACTGCTAAAATATACTCAGTGGGAGGAAAACAGTGGTTGAGGCATGGAGTTGTTAAGATGAGCAGAGGTGGTTCAAGCTATAAGTTCAGCTGCCTTGCTGTCACGGCCGGCTCACAACAGCAGCCGATCCACCGTTGTTGCCGGTTAATTATGCCTGCCGATTCATCTTCATAATCGCCTCGTCATGACGACTGGCTCGACATCCCATAGAAATATCATGTGTTATCCGCTTTATTTTACTTTTTAATATATTTTTTTATTCTTTCGAGAACAATTATTCTCACACTGCGATATTTTTATGCAGAAAAATTCTTCAATACAAAAGAGATCATTAGACGAAAAAGGGTTTCCCCCCGCTTTATATTATAAAGCATACCACCAAGCATCCAACATCAAGTTACAAGTACAGTAAGTCATAGAATCATGCTAGGGGCACAGCAAGACAAGGCCCAAATAAGACTACTAGGAGACGCTAATCTGGCTCAGGAGGGGGCGGGGAGGAGCAAAAGACGCAGCCGAGGCACGAAGACCCGCCATGATGTTGTCGATGACGCCTCGATCACTCCGCTTACTAAGCGGTCTCCAGAGATGCAAGAAGCCACACATTTTGTAGATCACATCAGTCACACGGGACGGAATCACTCGTTCGACGACTAATTTATTGCGGGTACACCAAAGGGACCGGGCAAGGGTACCTAGCGCGACCCAAATAGGGGCGCGCCTAGCCCCGGGGAGCCGGAGGACCTCCCCGAACAAATCCGGGAGGTTGTCATGGCACCATGTGCCCCCAACTACCTCCCGGAAGCAGTTCCGTAAGAACTGCGCCGCCGGACACCGGAAGAAGATGTGGTTGCAATCTTTCGGAACCAGACAAATGGGACATAGACCGTCCCCAGGTCCATTACGCTTACGGACCTCAGAGCCCGAGGGGAGGCGTCCTCTAACCCATTGCCATAGAAATATATGGATCTTTAGGGGGAGTTTGATCTCCCAGAGCACCGTGAGCTCCACTGGGCCAGGAGTAGGCACAATCGCCTGGTACAGGGATCTAGTCGAAAATCTACCGCTTGGCTCGAGGTGCCAGGAAAGCGAATCCGGTTCCAGAGAAGGAGGATGAAGGGCAATGCATTCAAGTAATTCATCCCATTGCGAAAGTTCGATCGCCCCGAAGGTGCGACGAAAGGCAATCGCGCCTAGGTTCTCTAGTGCCGCGGCGACAGAGATCTGTGGGCGAACACAGATAGAGAATAGAGCGTAAAAACGCTCTACGAAGGGGCGGGGTCCCGCCCATCTATCCAGCCAAAAAAGGTGGCAGACCCAGAGCCTATCTGGATGGAGGTCCCAATGCGCAGGACCGGCAACAAAGATATCACTGATTGCCAGAATTGGGAGCCTCCAGACCTAGAGGCAAACGCTAATGGCTGCCCACGAAGGTACTTCCTACGAATAATCTGAAGCCACAGGCCGCCCTCCTCAGTCTGGATCCGCCAAAGCCATTTGGACAGGAGGGCAATGTTCATACGCTTGGAGGAGATGACCCCCAAGCCTCCCTGGTCCTTAGGTTTGCAGATCTCAGACCATTTGACCATATGGTACTTCTACTTATTGTTCTCTCCCGCCCAAAAGAAGCGGGAGAGTAGTTTGGTAATTTCCTGATGAAGGGATTCATGTAGGCTATAGAATCCCATTATATACATTAGTAGGCTAATAAGGGAGGAGTTCATTAGAATCACTCGAGCGGCTTTAGAAAGCCATCTCCCTTGCCAAGGCTCCATTCTAGGTTGGAGCTTGGCGACTATTGGATGGAAATCCTTTTCCAGGATTCGTGCATCACTAAGGGGCATGCTAAGATAGGTCATCGGGAAGGAACCCAAGCGGCAGTTCAGACGATTGGCAATCCGCTGGGCCTCCCTTTGGGGATATCCCATGACCATTACCTCGCTCTTGGCAAAGTTTATTTTGAGGCCCGACATTTCCTAGAAGCAGAGGAGGAGGAATTTGAGGTTCTGAATATCCTCATCAGATCCCTCCACCATCATAATGGTGTCGTCCGCGTATTGGAGATGGGTTAAACCCCCAGGTGTCACCAAATGAGGACACACCCCTCTAATGTGACCCGCACGCTTGGCCAAGTCCAGAATCGAGGCGAGCGCATCAACCACAAGGTTGAATAAGAATGGGGAGATCGGGTCTCCCTGCCGGACCCCTTGGCCAGTCATGAAGTAGGGGCCAACCTCCCCATTGATGTTAATAGCCGTCCGGCCACTCGTAACTAATCGCATTACCCGGGCTACCCAGTGGGGGTCACGTTTCAGCAACACTTCCCGAACAAAAGAGATCATTAAGCTACGGGTACATAGATCCGTTTGCCTCATATTGGTCCAGTAGAGGCCATACTGGCAAACGTCCGCCCCGCGGTTCTTAATAGATTGCCATCCAACTATCAACTTGCCGGAGACTGACCTACATCGTAGGCAAACACGCTGCTCATCATCCAGTGGTCCGTTCTACATCGGCTCACCGGGACAGCGCATGTTTTGCTGTTCAACGGATGTGCATAGCCGCCGCGCCTGCGGTCTGGTCTATATCGGCTCATCGGGACCGCGCGTGCGATTGACTCATCTATCCACGCCTGCAGCCGACTCGCCCGTGTCCGTGTCGTCTCTGATGCCGCGGTCGTCTTTACCATCCACCCCGTGGTCTGATCTACATCAGCACACCGGAGCCACACCCATCTGCACGAGCTGTTTCGTGAGCGCGCGCAAGTCGCCGCTCTTACGGCCCGGTCTATTCCAACAACTCTAGAGAAAATCATAATAAGTTATCAGCCTCCGCCTGCACCCGATGGCTCAATGGACAGGCGCATAAGTCACTGCTACTACGGTATGGTTATACTTCAACAACCAGCCGGACGAACCACCAGCCGGGATATTGACACAACTCATAAGGGATCATTTATAACCCGCCACGGTCAACCTCAACCTTCCGTGGATTCACATCGCTTTATCAACGCTAAGTTTATACAATGAGTGTTGCGAAGATCATCAACTCGCCACTTTGCTTCCAGCTTCAACATATTCTAATGTTCTGTTGTTCAACTATATGCCGGCTTATATCACGGTCAAGTATGGAGAATCTCAAGCCAAATCCTCGAGTCCTCTTAAGACTCGGGGGCTAAACGGACAAGACTCAACAAATTTTGCCAGTTTCAGCAAGTTCAAGAACCCCGAGTCACTGGAGGGAAAATAACCCGGTCTCAGGGGTTACTGCCACATTGGTGAAAATTTAAAGGCTGTTAGAAAATTTCCGGCTTAAAAAGTACCGGGCAATCAAAAAGTTCCGGCTCAAAAGAAAAATGTCGGGTTATCAGAAAACATTCCGGTTCAAATTCTGGCGCTAGGGAAATCTGTCTCTCACAAAGTTTTGATATCTCAATATCCGGCTCAACATCCGGTTCAAGAGGAATCCATCTCTCGCAAGTTCGAGTTCTCAGAAAATTAAAGGTTGCCAAAGAGAACTTGCTGCCAGGATGCGCGGTTCAAACATGGGTATCCTGCTTTATTAGCTTATCATATTATGATCAACGTAATAAAGCCGGCATCACCGAAATTCGAGGCCTCTGTTGTTTCATCCCATATTTACTAGGCATGAGTATTTATTAATTGATTATAAGGTCACTTGGGGTCTTCCAACTCACCGAGTTTAGCTTTCATACCCTCTTAACCGACTTTATATGCCATATATGGGTTAAACCTGCCTGTTTGCAACTTGCTACTCCGCCAGGTGATAGCCATATGATACCTCTCCGCCGTATCTACTTTTCCTAACGTTTTCCCTCTTTTTTAGACTCTAATTTGCATGAGTTGAATGAAACTACTCCGGACTGACGCTGTTTTCAGCAGAACTACCATGGTGTTGCTTTTTGTGTAGAAATAAAAGTTTTTGGAATGGAACTATACTTTTTGGAGATTTTTTATGGAATAAAAAAATATTGGAGCCAAGAACCACCGGAGGGGGGGGGTCCCTGGGAGAGCACAACCCACTAGGGCACGCCCCCCCTCCTGGCGTGCCCAGGTGGGTTGTGCGCACCTGATGGCCCCGCTGACCCTACTTCCGACGCTATTAAATCCTATTTTTTGAGAAAAATTAGGGAAAAAGAATTATCGTGTTTCACGAGACGGAGCCGCTGCCACCTCTTGTTCTTCGTCGGGAGGCCAGATCTGGAGTCCGTTTGGGGCTCCGGAGAAGGGAATCATCGATCTTCGTCATCACCAACCCTTCTCCATCGTCAATTCCATGATGCTCCCCATCGGGAGTGAGTAATTCCTTCATAGGCTCGCTGGTCAGCGAGGGAGTTAGATGAGATTCATCATATAATCGAGTTAGTTTTGTTAGGGCTTGATCCCTAGAATTCATTGAGTTCTGAGATTTATGTTGCTATGACTTTGTCATGCTTAATGCTTGTCACATTGTGTCCGGGTGCCATGATTTCAGATCTGAACGTTTATGTTATCACCATTATATCTATGTTCTAGATCCGATCTTGCAAGTTATAGTCACCTATTAAATGTTATGATCTGCAAACCCCGGATTGACAGAAGTCGGGATACTTTTTGGTGATGACCGTAGTAGTGACAGAAGTCGGGATACTTTTTGGTGATGACCGTAGTATGAGGAGTTCATGTATTCACCATGTGTTAATGCTTTGTTCTGATTCTTTATTAAAAGGAGATCTTAATATCCCTTAGTTTCCATTTGGACCCCGCTGCCACGGGAGGGTAGGACAAAAGATGTCATGCAAATATCACTGTTACCGTTACTGTTACCATCAAAACTATCATACTACTGTGCTACTAATCATATTGCTGCAGATAATTAATCTTCAGGTGTGGTCTAATTGACAATTCAGTTGCTAATACTTACAAATATTTTTTGGCTCTTTTTATGTCAAATTTATAAATTTGAGTTGAATACTCTATCCTCAAACACTGTTACGATCCCGTTGTTGCGGCGGCGAAAAACGCGTCAAATGACACAAAAATGATCCTTATGGCGGCTCCTGAAAGAGTACTCGCCGATTAGCTAATCGTTGGGGATCCTTAATATTGATGTCCATTATTAAAGACTTGATCCAATCAATCGGTTGTTCTTCTGTCTGACTCGATCGATCAAATAATATACACTCCGTGTCTATCATTGTCCTTTCACTTTGTTCTTTTGCAATGGTCGGTCGTCGAGATACAGCGTGCATCCAATTAAGCATTACATGCTGCACGCATTGAAAATTTCAAAATGTCAAGGTGGTGCTTTAGAATAGGGCCGGACCGTCGTTTAACTAAAACAAACACCATACGGTTTTGGACACGAGAAATAATTTCAACTCGCCTAATCATTTCGGACTAGGTAGTTGAGCTGGCCACTTGTGATTAGTTAGAGCTACTTGTTTGTTTGTATTGTTGCGCTCGACGGTTAAACAAGTTTATTTAAAACCCGTTGGCTGGGCAACTGGGGTAGCTGCCAGCCCACCCAAGTTCAAGCCCTGATTTTGACGTGTAATGCTTGTAGAGTTTCTTTTATAAAAAAAATACCAAACGGGGTTAGCTTTTGGGTTTGTCTCATTTTTAAAAAAACTTCCTCGCAAAAAAAAGGTAATTAAAAACAAAGATTGTTGGGATGAATAAATGAGCCGATCAAACGACCTTTCACTAAATTAAAGAGCCGAGCTTTTTTTTGCGTGAAAACTTACAATCTATTCATCAACTGTCAAGGTAGTATAAAGAACACTAGAAGTAAAATTTACATCCAGGTCCGTAGACCACCTAGCGACGTCTACAATCACTGGAGCGAGCCGAAGGCGCGCCGCCGTCATCGCCCCTCACTCGTCGGAGTCGGGCAAACATTGTTGTAGTAGACAGTCGGGAAGTCGTCGTGCTAAGGCCCCATAGGACCAGCGCACCAGAACAGCAACCGCCGCCGATGAAGAGAAGCATAGACCGGAAGGATCCAACCCGTAGACACTCAGAAATAGACGAACGAAGACCGGATCCAGTTGGATCCACCGAAGACAAACACTGACTGGATCCCACGAGATCCGCCGGAGACAAACCTCCACACGCCTTTCGACGATGCTTGAAACATCACCGGGACAGGGGCTAGGCGGGGAGGACCTTATTCCATCTTCAAGAAGACACCGCCGCCTCATCTTCTTCAGCATGGCACAAACCCTAACAAAACTCAGAAAAGCATCTAAAAACGGAGCCCTCCCGCCGGCAAGGGCCGGGATCCACCGTGCCTCCATGTTCCGAGGACCATAGAAGATAAGGCGGACCGGCGCCGCCGACGGGAAGCAAGGAAACCCTAGATGGGAGTTCGGGCGTACAAGAGACCTCCACGTTGGACAGCCCAGGATGATTGATATTTGTGTTGTTCTAACTACAAATTAAAGAGCCAATCGCTAGCTGATAGAGATCTCCGACCCACACAATTTAACACTCCACGCCTATAAATTAAAGAGCGTGCCAGGTAGCAAGTCTACTCCTGTTAGTTCTTGCCGTGTGCGTGTTCCACTCCACACATTACCATTCCCATGGCCAAACTGCTCTCCTCCGCCTCGTCTCACGAGCTGCTCGCCCTGCCACCGGCCGTCTCCCTCCCCGTTGTCGACCTCTCCCTCAGTCATGACGAGGTCCGCCGCGCCATCCTCGACGCCGGCAAGGAGCTGGGCTTCTTCCTGGTCGGTCCAACCATCTAATTTGCTACTGGCATTTGATTACATACGTGTGCATCATGATGATGCAGAGACCAGGGTCTTCCTCCTCTTCTCAATTCTTCTTTTTGATTACATACGTGTACATGCATGTAGGTGGTCAACCACGGCGTTCCTGAGCATGCGATGCGGGACATGGAGGCAGTGTGCGAGGAGTTCTTCCGCCTCCCGGTGCTGGACGTGGCACCCTTCTACTCGGACGACAGACGCAAGCCCAACCGGCTTTTCTCTGGCACCACCTTCAACACCGGCGGCGACAAGTACTGGCTGGACTGCCTCCGCCTTGCCTCCACCTTCCCCGTGGGAGACAGCAAGAATCACTGGCCCGATAAGCCCCAAAGCCTTCGGTAATATATTTTCACGCCGTCATGTAATCGCACATAGGCCTTCGAGATTTATCTAGGAATTACTTAGTTCATGGGCCAAAAACCCCCAAGAATTTTACCTATATATCCATCGATCACAAGCAATTGAGCATCCATGCATGGTGGAGAAGTGAGTTTCTTCCTTGTGAATTGGCTTGCCTTTGGCTACAGAGAGGTTGTCGAGACGTTCTTCCTGCTGACAAGAGGTGTGGGCATGGAGCTACTGCGGCTTCTGAGCGAGGGAATGGGGCTCCACCCTAACTACTTCGATGGGCCCCTCAACTGCGGTGATACCACCATCTCCCTCAACCATTACCCAAGGTGCTCGGACTCGAGCCTCGCGCTCGGGCTACCGCCACACTGCGATCGGAACCTCATCACCCTACTCCTACCTGGTGTAGTCCCCGGTCTCCAAGTCTCCTACAAGGGTGATTGGATTAACGTGGAGCCTATGCCAAATGCCTTTGTCGTCAACTTCGGCTTCCAACTTGAGTTAATGCATCAATGATTAGTCTGGTTGGCTTAAGTTGCTCATTCCAGTCTGTCTATGGGATCAGTCATCATTATATGTTGGTTGTTTCTTGCAGGTCGTAACCAACGGGGTGCTGAAGAGCATAGAGCACCGGGTGATGACTAATTCGGTGATGCCACGAATGTCAGTGGCGGTTTTCATCGAGCCGGATGCGGACTGCCTCATCGGGCCCTCAGAGGAGTTCATTGGCGAAGGAAACCCCATGCGCTACCGTTCCCTCACATACCGTGAGTTCTTGCGCGTCCACAATGTTGTAAAGCTGGGCTCATCGCTCAATCTTACAACCAATCTCAGCAACTCTCAACAAACACAAGACAAAAATACATGAAGAGCCACAGCCGATAAGCCTTCACTATTATGTTGGTTGCCAGATCTCTCAACATGCATGCCGTGGGTATATCAGTTACATCAAGCTACCTTCCCGGTGTTGTTAGGGTATACATGCATGTTCTGTTGATGATACAAGTAATCTTACTCGTGGCTCGGGCGACTTGATTACAGAAAGTAAACGACGCAAAACTGTTTTGTATAGGAAACTTATCACCCATACTGACCAGTGTAATTATATCAATTAATAGCTTGGATGTGAAAATGAAAAATAGAACAAAAATGTTGTACATTTGATAATAAACTCAAAGGAGTAACACAAATTTAGTAACCTGACTGTTGTACGAGGCCAGTGAGTAGTTACTTAGAGCCGAATTAGTTCGCAGTGCAGCTTTTCATTAAATAAAGAGAGGAGCAGAGGAGAAGTGCATGGATGAACCCCATGGGCATATGAACCCACTTTGGAAAACTTATTTTTAAATGTCAAAAAAATCTGAAAAAGTCTCATGCATACATCTTCAAATTCCATGTGTCGTGGAACGCTATTGAGAAGCACTGATTTTTTTTTTGCGGGGGCAAAGCCAAGACATTTTTTTTCATAAAACTTTATGCCGCGCACACATGTTGCGAAGATATATGCGTGGAATTTTCTTTTGATTTTTTTTACATTTTAAAATGTGTTTAAAATGCATTTTTTTAAAAAAGTGGGCTCATATGCCCATGGGTTCAGCATGTCCACACTCAGGAGCAGAGCATGATTACATACTACAATATACCCCGCTGGAATGTAATTAGAGATTTGAGGTCTAAATATTGTACTACACAATATAAATTCACCAGTAAGATCTAAATTATGCTATGTAGAAACAAACACAAAAAAATAATATAAAAAGTTGAGCAAGTCATAAGTTAACTGTGCTGGCATTTAAAATCTACCGTGCATGTTGCAAGGTAGAGACTCATCTTCAGATCGGATGGATGTTATTTGACTAAGCTAGCTAATCCAATGGCTACAACAGTTTGGATGATGTGGAAGCACACATGCACACGAAAAGAAATAGTAATTACTGACTCACTATGGGGTTTTTCTATATAAGATCTACACATAGGAAGGGGCACATTATGTTTTTCTAGTTACAAGCACCGCTAGCATGGCCCATAGGTCTAAATTTTCGTATGGACAATGATCTACAAAGATTATCTCTCAAAATCTTTCAGTTTTCCCCATTGATTGTCTATATACGAGCTCTCTATATTATTTCTCCTATATTTTAGTAATATCTCTTAACTAGACAATGTCATGCAAGCACTATGCATTGCTTTTTTATACAGAGTTGCGGAGACAAGGGGTTACACCCCTCTATT
>NC_057812.1:10832791-10860593 GCF_018294505.1 Triticum aestivum | reverse complement strand
ACATTGCACATTTTTTGTTGTAAGGGAGATCTATCTTGTGTATTTGGATGCATAGAGAGGAAGGACATCGGCCTGTTCTCTAGGGAATGATGTTGTATGGGGGCAGATTACTAGTGATGGCCTGACGGTTGCTTCTTCTCCGCTTAGCCGTCATTGGCAGCAAGGTCACAACCCCAACTGGTTGCGTACCCAATGGTGGTGAGCTTTGCCATGGATTTGGATCCGATTGCACTCTACTTCTCCATTCGAGGGGCTCTCTTGTAATGTTTCTGGGTTGAGTTGTAATTTTATTTTCTTGAGGGGTCTTTGTGTGCTTCAGGGTTCTTTGGTATTTTTCAATTCTTCGTCAAGAGGCAAGTAATTATCTCTATTAGGACACCAATAACTAGCCATCACTCCCTTAAAAAGAGCAGTAAACTGCCATCTGGCCCAATTTCCCGGGGCGCACCCCCGTTGGGCCACATGGCCAGCTTACTGCTTTTTGAAAATGTTATGAAAATACACATTTTCTTATTAACTAAACATAGAAAAATGTGAAATTATGTGTGCCATGATATGAAACCTAAAAATGCCATGCTACTTTATAAAACTACCATGCCACTATTAAAATGGCAGTAAAAACATGCCACCACAAAATACTAAAAATGTAATCCCTCTTAAAATAATAATAATAAATGACATCCTCACAATAATAGAAAATTCTCCTCATATTGTAAAATAAAAATGCCATGCGCTTATAAATAAAATTGCCATTCTCTAATAATAAAAATGCCTCCCTCTTATTAAAAAATGACATCCTTATCTTTTAAAGGAGAAATTCCATCCTCTTATAAAAAATGCCACCCTCTTATATAATAAAAATGCCATCCTAAAAAAATATCCATCCTATTATAAAAAAGACACACTCTTACAAAATAAAAATGTCATCCTCTTATCTTATAAATAAAAATGACATCCTATTACAATAAAAATAGCATCCTAAATAGTAAAAAGGCATCCTCATAGCAATAAAAATGATATCATATTATAAAAAAATGGTATGCTCTTACAAAATAAAATTGCCATCATTTAATAATAAAAATGCAATCCTCTTATAATAAAATATTACACCTTCTTTTAATAAAAATGTCACCCCTCTTATAATAAGAAATGTCATCCTCTTACAAATAAAGATGCCCTTCAAGAAACTAAAAAAACCAAGATTTTTCGATGATTTAAGAAACAAAAAGCTTAAAAAAATGCCAAGTTCTATATAAAAGTCAGCCTAAACACGAATATTCACGAACCACCTCTCCGGCCCAATGGCAAAAAGCCTTCGTGATCTCCCGAGAGCTCTCTCGCCCCGCGCATTACGCATTTTTTGGAAAATAAATTGAAATGAGCGTTCGCTGGGAGTAGGCAGACAGCGAATGTCTGCAGCCATCCGATGTGGCATCACACTGCGTCGAGATCCGTGCGACAGCGATGGGGAGTTCGTTGGGGTTGTCCTCCCACGGAACGTCAGCCAAATAACTTCCGTTCTTTTAACAGTAGACTTCGCATGTTAATGAAAAACCTTCCCCTTCTTAACCAATATAAAAAATATGACAAAAGTTTTGTTTTGTTAAAAAAAAATTGTCTTTCTTGCAGAGATATTTTTTGTGGTTCGGCCTGCTACTTCTTTCTTACCTGGGCTGCAACCTGAGGGAAGCCCAACAGGACCGACGAAGCCGGCTCCTACCACCAGGCCGTGACCCTCTCGCCTGCCGCCGTCAGTCCGTCCCCTCGCCGCCGCCCACCAGTGTCCGTCGCCGCCGCCAATCCCACCCTCGCTGCCGTCGGCCCCCGCCCCCGCGCGATTTCCTCACCGCCCCACCACCGAACGCATCTGGCCGTCCGCGGGTTCGACAGCTACGGCGGATTGAAGCTCCAGCCTCAACCCGTGACCATCGCCGGCGCCGACGCCAAGACCTCCTCCGCCCCCGCCCACGCCCGCGCGCTCCGCCGAGGACCTCATCAACAGGCCACCCTCTTCGACCTCGTCATCCTCTGGTAATCAATCCATCCCTTCCAGAAGATAAAGATAAAAAAATCAGAGGATATGCCTGTACCTGAAAATGTACCACTCTGTTGCACGATGGAGCTCATTGCATCAATCTGTACTAGCTCAACACCTCAAGCTTTGGATGCTACATTTCTATGGCTGCTTGATTAGTTTTTGTGCGCTCTGCATCTGCATTGCTATGGCGCGGCTCTGCGCCTCTTTGGTTTGCTTTGGTTCGGTCACCACGTATTATGCATCAAAGCAAGTATTTATCAGCTGGTTGGATAGATGATGTACAGGCTTTGAAGAGAACCCCATAAATAAGAGTGGCATTCGGCTTAATTACGCATCGTGACCGTGGGCGTGCTCACGTTGCTGCTATATATGCTCTCTCTGTTGTGTGCGATTTCTCCGATATATCATTCTAATCTATGCGCTTCCATTCAGCTTATCTGTACCATGTCCATGTGGTTAATACATATCATTCGTCTATCCATCTCTATTAAGTTATTTCCAGAAGATCATTGCGAGAGTAAGCTTAGCAAGAAAAAGTAGAGCTGCAGCCCCTTACTTTTTGATTCTGTTCTCTGTTAGACAGTTGCGCTGCTGTTCTTTGCTGACGAATATTCCACCACCGCTGCTTCTATTTCCTCTCCGGCCGTGATGACGTCTCCTAGCTCCCAGGCAATGACCCTATCGCACCCAAGGTGATAATCCCCTGCCCTGATCTTTCTGCCACATGTGCATCCCACCCTACTTATGAACCCTCTTTAACATCCCCAGCTCCGGGCGCCATTTCTACCTCGCCGTTGACTGCCTCCAGTTCAAGATGGTGCGTGTCCGACATCCCTGCTACCGTGCATTTTTGGGTTCCTCTCAGCTGATAACTGTGTCCAGTTAAGCGGCCACAGATCGTGCGCATTGAACCAGATTTTTATTCTTGTGAACCTGTGGTTATTTTTGGTGTGCAGAGGACACTACTGGAGCTCCTAGGTGTTGTCTCTGATCGCCATGGCTCGGTGCCCATTGCCATATGTGTTTCATCCCGGGATGAGCTAGATGCTGTCTGTGTTGCTGTTGCCAACCTCCCCTTCGTGTCCTTATCACCGCTGGTATGCTCAAGTTGGTTGGGTGCCAATTTCCATGCTCAGTTCTGTGATATGCTTTGTGGTTGCATCATTGACAATTGTGGGATAGCTAATTGTATGATATACACAATTTGCACTGTTAATTGCTTAATTTTTCAAGAGAGAACATTGATAATATTGACACCTTCATCTAGGAATTATGAGTGTGCGACTGCAGATATTGTTTTGTATCCAATGGTCCCAGGCTTCCTTGCTTTTCTGTTACCCCTGCTATAGTAATATGAACATCGTTTCAGGTTCTCTTGATTGTTCACGATCCTTTCTATGAAGTACTTTTGCTAGTTAATAATATCAATCTGTGGATTTGTGTACACAGTACAGCGATCAAGATGAAGCTGAGCGTGCATCTGTTCTTGAGAAATCCCGTCGGGCAGCAATACAGCGAAATCAGATTGAAGATACTTCTATTGATGAAAGTCCCAAGCCTGGAAGCGTGGTCTTGAAGTTAAATATTACAGTTGTAACAGATGCTTGCTTGCCTTCGGCGGCGATGGGAGAGGCTCCCCTTATGTCTCGTGTGCTGATAAACTATGAATTGCCTACAAAGAAGGTGAGCACGCTTAATTTTTCATGATATTTTACCTTCAGGACTTCTGTGGCAAACATACACGTAGCTGTTTATGGTAAATTTTACCTTTCAGTGCTATCATGCATTCAGGATGTTTCATTGTGCACCATTGGTTCTAATTTGTAGATCATTTTGGCTTACCTGATGTTTGTATCTGAAATTTTTCAGGAGGCTTACTTAAGACGTGTATCAGCATGCTTGGCAACAGGTAACTTTAGAAAATATCAATTGATCGGCCTTTTGGAATGCTGATTAGTTGATGTACTATGATTGTGCAGATGGAATCGTGATTAATATGGTGGTTGGTGGTGAGGTGGCTCTTCTAAGGTCTCTGGAAGAAACCAGTGGATTCGTCATTGCTGAGATGCCAATACATGTAAATAAACTCTTCTTAACACTTAAAATCTGTTTTGCTAGTAATACAGTGAGCTCTTGTCGTCTAAACTGAAAATATTTGTAATGCAGGTTTCTGAGATATTATGACAGCCTCAATTCGCTTCAGAAATTACTGTTACACTTCAGGACTAACTACTCCAGTTTCTGTTGGTGCTACTTTGACTTGTGGGATTACTCTTTGCTTCCTTCATATTTGGATTTGTCTTTAAATTAGGTTTCAGAATAATGGGATTGATGTTTATAATTCTATTTATTGAGAAATGGACCTTTTTTTACTTAAAAGTTTTTATCTGTCTATGTATTTCTATTTCGTACAGCATTTCTGTTTTTGTGTCTGTTATTAAGGGAATGAAGATTTTCAGACTAGTACGACAATCAAACCTATTCCTAAGCAGTGGAACTCGCACGAACATGTTTAGTTCTAACCGGATCAGTTGCAAAGAGACAGCCCAATTGGTATTGCCATGAAATGCTTCAGCTATGTTAGAATTGGTGCGCCTCAGCTGTAGCTTTGTTGTATTATCTTATGGAAAAATACATGCTATTGTCTGTTACACTTGAAAACACTAGATGTTGACAGGGATCTACTTTACACTTCATTATTATGCTTCATAATTTGTTAATATATTTAACATAGTATTCATCTAATGTTCTTTTTTTCAATATATTCCTGTGAAAAATAAATAGTTTGTTCCCATGCATCCGTCTTTTATACCTGTGCATTTTGCTTACTCTGGAGGTGTAGGCTGTCGGTCCCTCAACATACTTGACTGGCTTGTCAGTTCCAGGATCTCCGATTACATAGGCTTCATACTGATCGGTGGAGACTTCGGCCCTGTTTGTTTCAGCTTTAGGCGGCATATTCTAGTAGGCAAAATCAGAAGTTGAAACCAACAGCTATTTTTTTTAGATGCAAACCAACAGCTTTTTGGAATTTGCTTTGCCAGGAGCAGTAAAGCTTGAATCAGCTTTGCCGGTGGAGTGAATCCTGGTTCGAAGCCAACCGAAATTGCTGAAGCTGAAACAAACATGGCCTTCATCCACTTCCAGTCTTCTTTCTCCTACTAGAAACAAAGCCTAGATCAATGGTGATATAGTGCGCTAATTATGTGAAGAAGAAAAATGACATATGGATAATTCAATTCGGTGGCCGGGCTCATCTACACCCATTGAACAGTAAAACAAAATAAAACAGCAGAAAAATTCAAAAAAATCCATTTTTTGTGATGTTAGATGCTCAAATGTGTGAGGTTCGTCCAAAATTTTGGGGTGTTTGGATTTTCGAGGAGCTCGTGGCAAAAAAAAGTAAAAATTCACCAAAATTTGCACAGGCATCATGCACATTAGCATCTTCCATCACAATTTTGTTTTGATTTTTTTTCTATTTAAAACGATTTTAATGTTCAAACCGGTGCAGAATAGCCGCGTCCATTGAATACATCATAGTCCCATGAAGGAGATCCTTTACAACCAACTATTGAGCTGCACCTTGTAGGTCCTTAATCAGCGCCAACAAGTAGAGAGGAAGGCATGGAACTTGTGCGTAGGATCACCAATCTTGCTTGAACATTTCTCAAATCAGCAAGGTCCATAGCTCACACAAAAAAACAAGTGTTGCACTATCAGATCGAAATGGGCACTAAAAGTTTATATCTCTGAAAAAACATGGATGCGAAGGGAAAAATACAACGTGCCTAAGAACCATATGCATTGGTTTATCCCCGTCCTGCAAGACTTACCAAAAAGGTTTTCGCCCCGCTTTATATATAAAGCACACCGACCGATCACAACTCAGATGCAGACGCACTCCACCACAACACACGCACACACCCAAGGCAGGATACAAAGGCACTGAGCGCAGCAACACTACCCTAGTACTATAAGAGCAACCGGAGTTCTCAACCGTGAGCATGCCACCGCGAAGAGATGAAGCCGCATATGACGAACCATGTGCTCCAAGGCGGCGCTTTCAGGAAGGTTACGACACTAGAGGGCCGCCACTGCCCGACCCGGGGATCAGAATTTCCCCTGGAGCAACACAACGGGCAATGAGAGCCACGACAACGCCTTCAAGAAGGAAAAGAGCTTCGCCACCACCAGTCCGTCTGTAGATAGATCAGTTTTCATACCGGCCAACACTCACCACCACAGGACGCCACACCCCAGCGACCATGCCGTCCACACGACCATGGCCATCGGGCAACACCTAACCACGGGCTCCACCCATGAGCACCGCGGAACCACCACCAGGGCCGCCGCCCTGGCATCCCAGACCTTGATACCTCCTCGCTCGAAACCCACCGCAACCCCAACCATAGATACGGGCGGAAAGGGCCCGTCTTTCCCATCCCTGGAAAACCCCCAACGCCGAAACCCAATAGGTCGGCCAAAACTGGCCTCCATCGACCCATCCGAGGCACCGGGCGCGAGACGAGGTCGGTCTTGCTGCCGTGTGCGAGATGAGGTCGGTCATGTTGCCGGGTGCGAGATGATGTTGGGGAACATAGTAATTTTAAAAAATTTCCTACGCACACGCAAGATCATGGTGATGCATAGCAACGAGAGGGGAGAGTGTTGTCCACGTACCCTCGTAGACCGAAAGCGGAAGCGTTAGCACAACGCGGTTGATGTAGTCATACGTCTTCACGATCCGACCGATCAGGTACCGAACGCACGGCACCTCCGAGTTTTGCACACGTTCAACTCGATGACGTCCCTCAAACTCCGATCCAGCCGAGCTTTGAGGGAGAGTTACATCAGCACGACAGCGTGGTGATGATGAGATGTTCTACCGACGCAGGGCTTCGCCTAAGCACCGCTACGATATTATCGAGGTGGATTATGGTGGAGGGGGGCACCGCACACGGCTAAGAGATCAAGAGATCAATTGTTGTGTCTATGGGGTGCCCCCCTCCTCCGTATATAAAGGGGGAGGAGGAGAGGGCCGGCCAAGGGGGGGCAATCCTACTCTAAGTAGGTTTGCCCCCCCTTTCCTATTCCAACTTGGAGAAGGGGGAAGGAGGAGGTGGAGAGAAGGAAGGAGAAGGGGGGCCGCCGCCCCCTTCCCTTTCCCAATTCGGATTGGGGCAAGGGGGCCGCACGCCACCTCTTGGCCTCCCTCTCTCCTTTCCACTAAGGCCCATAATTCCCAATAGCTTCCCGGGGGTTCCGGTAACCCCCGGTACTCCGATAAATATCCGATAACCCCCGGAACCATTCCAGTGTCCGAATATAGTCGTCCAATATATCAATCTTCATGTCTCGACCATTTCGAGACTCCTAGTCATGTCTATGATCACATCCGGGACTCGGAACAACCTTCGGTACATCAAAACTCATAAACTCATAATATAACCGTCATCGAACTTTAAGCGTGCGGACCCTACGGGTTCGAGAACTATGTAGACATGACCGAGACACATCTCCGGTCAATAACCAATAGCGGAACCTGGATGCTCATATTGGCTCCCACATATTCTATGAAGATCTTTATCGGTCAAACCGCATAACAACATACGTTGTTCCCTTTGTCATCAATATGTTACTTGCCCGAGATTCGATCGTCGGTATCTCAATACCTAGTTCAATCTTGTTACCGGCAAGTCTCTTTACTCGTTCCGTAATACATCATCCTGCAACTAACTAATTAGTTGCAATGCTTGCAAGGCTTATAGTGATGTGCATTACCGAGTGGGCCCAGAGATACCTCTCCGACAATCGCAGTGACAAATCCTAATCTCGAAATACGCCAACCCAACAAGTACCTTTGGAGACACCTGTAGAGCACCTTTATAATCACCCAGTTACGTTGTGACATTTGGTAGCACACAAAGTGTTCCTCCGGTAAACGGGAGTTGCATAATCTCATAGTCATAGGAACATGTATAAGTCATGAAGAAAGCAATAGCAGAATACCAAACGATCGCATGCTAAGCTAACGGAATAGGTCAAGTCAATCACATCATTCTCCTAATGATGTGATCCCGTTAATCAAACGACAACTCATGTCAATGGCTAGGAAACATAACCATCTTTGATCAACGAGCTAGTCAAGTAGATGCATACTAGTGACTCTCTGTTTGTCTATGTATTCACACAAGTATTATGTTTCTGGTTAATACAATTCTAGCATGAATAATAAACATTTATCATGATATAAGGAAATAAATAATAACTTTATTATTGCCTCTAGGGCATATTTCCTTCATTCTCCCACTTGCACTAGAGTCAATAATCTAGATTACACAGTAATGATTCTAACACCCATGGAGCCTTGGTGCTGATCATGTTTTGCTCGTGGAATAGGCTTAGTCAACGGTTCTGTAACATTCAGATCCGTATGTATCTTGCAAATCTCTATGTCTCCCACCCGGACTAGATCCCGGATGGAGTTGAAGCGTCTCTTGATGTGCTTGGTTCTCTTGTGAAATCTGGATTACTTTGCCAATGCAATTGCACCAGTATTATCACAAAAGATTTTCATTGGACCCGATGCACTAGGTATGACACCTAGATCGGATATGAACTCCTTCATTTGCTGCTTACGAAGCAGCTATGTACTCCGCTTCACACGTAGATCCCGCCACAACGCTTTGTTTAGAACTGCACCAACTGACAGCTCCACCGTTCAATGTAAACACGTATCCGGTTTGCGATTTAGAATCGCCCGGATCAGTGTCAAAGCTTGCATCGACGTAACCATTTATGACTAGCTCTTTGTCACCTCCATAAACGAGAAACATATCCTTAGTCCTTTTTAGGTATTTTAGGATGTTCTTGACCGCTGTCCAGTGATCCACTCCTGGATTACTTTGGTACCTCCCTGCTAAACTTATAGCAAGGCACACATCAGGTCTGGTACACAGCATTGCATACATGATAGAGCCTATGGCTGAAGCATAGGGAACATCTTTCATCTTCTCTCTATCTTCTGAAGTGGTCGGGCATTGAGTCTTACTCAACTTCACACCTTGCAACAGAGGCAAGAACCCTTTCTTTGCTTGATCCATTTTGAACTTTTTCAAAACTTTGTCAAGGTATGTGCTTTGTGAAAGTCCAATTAAGCGTCTTGATCTATCTCTATAGATCTTGATGGCCAATATATAAGCAGCTTCACCGAGGTCCTTCGTTGAAGAACTCTTATTCAAGTATACCTTTATGCTATCCAGAAATTCTATATCATTTCCAATCAGCAATATGTCATCCACATATAATATCAGAAATGCTACAGAGCTCCCACTCACTTTCTTGTAAATACAGGCTTCTCCAAAAGTCTGTATAAAACCAAATGCTTTGATCACACTATCGAAGCGTTTATTCCAACTCCGAGAGGCTTGCACCAGTCCATAAATGGATCGCTGGAGCTTGCACACTTTGTTAGCTCCCTTTGGATCGACAAAACCTTCCCATTGCATCATATACAACTCTTCTTCCAAAAATCCATTCAGGAATGCAGTTTTGACATCCATTTTCCAAATTTCATAATCATAAAATGCGGCAATTGCTAACATGATTCGGACAGACTTAAGCATCGCTACGGGTGAGAAAGTCTCATCGTAGTCAAATCCTTGAACTTGTCGAAAACCTTTTGCAACAAGTCGAGCTTTATAAACAGTAACATTACCGTCAGCGTCAGTCTTCTTCTTGAAGATCCATTTATTCTCAATGGCTTTCCGATCATCGGGCAAGTCAACCAAATTCCACACTTTGTTCTCATACATGGATCCCATCTCAGATTTCATGGCCTCAAGCCATTTTGCGGAATCTGGGCTCACCATCGCTTCTTCATAATTCGTAGGTTCGTCATGATCTAGTAACATAACCTCCAGAACAGGATTACCGTACCACTCTGGTGCGGATCTTACTCTGGTGGACCTACGATGTTCAGTAACAACTTGATCTGAAGTTTCATGATCATCATCATTAACTTCCTCACTAATTGGTGTAGGTGTCACACGAACTGGTTTCTGTGATGACCTACTTTCCAATAAGGGAGCAGGTACAGTTACCTCATCAAGTTCTACTTTCCTCCCACTCACTTCTTTCGAGAGAAACTCCTTCTCTAGAAAGGGTCCAAATTTAGCAACAAAAGTCTTGCCTTCAGATCTGTGATAGAACGTGTACCCAACAGTTTCCTTTGGGTATCCTATGAAGACACATTTCTCCGATTTGGGTTCGAGCTTATCAGGTTGAAGCTTTTCACATAAGCATCGCAGCCCCAAACTTTAAGAAACGACAACTTTGGTTTCTTGCCAAACCACACTTCATAAGGCGTCGTCTCAACGGATTTCGATGGTGCCCTATTTAACGTCAATGCAGCCGTCTCTAAAGCATAACCCCAAAATGATAGCGGTAAATCAGTAAGAGACATCATAGATCGCACCATATCTAGTAAAGTACGATTACGACATTCGGACACACCATTACGCTGTGGTGTTCCGGGTGGCGTGAGTTGCAAAACTATTACGCATTGTTTCGAATGAAGACCAAACTCATAACTCAAATATTATCCTCCACGATCAGATCGTAGAAACTTTATTTTCTTGTTACGATGATTTTCAACTTCACTCTGAAATTCTTTGAACTTTTCAAATGTTTCAGACTTATGTTTCATTAAGTAGATATACTCATATCTGCTCAAATCATCTGTGAAGGTGAGAAAATAACGATACCCGCCGCGAGCCTCAACGTTCATCGGACCACATACATCTGTATGTATGATTTCCAACAAATCTGTTGCTTGCTCCATAGTTCTGGAGAACGGTGTTTTAGTCATCTTGCCCATGAGGCATGGTTCGCAAGTACCAAGTGATTCATAATCAAGTGGTTCCAAAAGTCCATCAGTATGGAGTTTCTTCATGCGCTTTACACCAATATGACCTAAACGGCAGTGCCACAAATAAGTTGCACTATCATTATCAACTCTGCATCTTTTGGTTTCAATATTATGAATATGTGTATCACTACTATCGAGATTCAACAAAAATAGACCACTCTTCAAGGGTGCATGACCATAAAATATATTACTCATATAAATAGAACAACCATCATTCTCTGATTTAAATGAATAACCGTCTCACATCAAACAAGATCCAGATATAATGTTCATGCTCAACGCTGGCACCAAATAACAATTATTCAGGTCTAAAACTAATCCCGAAGGTAGATGTAGAGGTAGCATGCTGACCGCGATCACATCGACTTTGGAACCATTTCCCACACGCATCGTCACCTCATCCTTAGCCAATCTTCGCTTAATCCATAGTCCCTGTTCCGAGTTGCAATATTAGCAACAGAACCAGTATCAAATACCCAGGTGCTACTGCGAGCATTAGTAAGGTACATATCAATAACATGTATATCACATATACCTTTGTTCACCTTGCCATCCTTCTTATCCGCCAAATACTTGGGGCAGTTCCGCTTCCAGTGACCAATCTGTTTGCAGTAGAAGCACTCAGTATCAGGCTTAGGTCCATACTTGGGTTTCTTCTCCTCAGTAGCAACTTGTTTGCTGTTCTTCTTGAAGTTCCCCTTCTTCTTCCCTTTGCCCTTTTGCTTGAAACTGGTGGTCTTGTTGACCATCAACACTTGATACTCCTTCTTGATTTCTACCTCCGCAGCCTTTAGCATTGCGAAGAGCACGGGAATTGTCTTATCCATCCCTTGCATGTTATAGTTCATCACGAAGCTCTTGTAGCTTGGTGGCAGTGATTGAAGAATTCTGTTAATGACGCTATCATCTAGAAGATTAACTCCCAGTTGAATCAAGTGATTGTTATACCCAGACATTCTGAGTATATGCTCATTGACAGAACTATTCTCCTCCATCTTACAGCTGTAGAACTTATTGGAGACTTCATATCTCTCAATTCGGGCATTTGCTTGAAATATTAACTTCAAATCCTGGAACATCTCATATGCTCCAGACGTTCAAAACGTCGTTGAAGTCCCAGTTCTAAGCCATAAAGCATGGCACACTGAACTATCGAGTAGTCATCAGCTTTGCTTAGCCAGACGTTCATAACATCTGGTGTTGCTCCTGCAGCAGGTCTGGCACCTAGCGGTGCTTCCAGGACGTAATTCTTCTGTGCAGCAATGAGGATAATCCTCAAGTTACGAACCCAGTCCGTGTAATTGCTACCATCATCTTTCAACTTTGATTTCTCAAGGAACGCATTAAAATTCAACGGAACAACAACACGGGCCATCTATCTATAATCAACATAGACAAGCAAAATACTATCAGGTACTAAGTTCATGATAAATTTAAGTTCAATTAATCATATTACTTAAGAACTCCCACTTAGATAGACATCCCTCTAATCCTCTAAGTGATCACGTGATCCAAATCAACTAAACCATGTCCGATCATCATGTGAGATGGAGTAGTTTCAATGGTGAACATCACTATGTTGATCATATCAACTATATGATTCACGCTCGACCTTTCAGTCTTAGTGTTCCGAGGCCATATCTGCATATGCTAGGCTCGTCAAGTTTAACCTGAGTATTCCGCGTGTGCAACTGTTTTGCACCCGTTGTATTTGAACATAGAGCCTATCACACCCGATCATCACGTGGTGTCTCAGCACGAAGAACTTTCGCAACGGTGCATACTCAGGGAGAACACTTATACCTTGATAATTTAGTGATAGATCATCTTATAATGCTACCGTCAATCAAAGCAAGATAAGATGCATAAAAGATAAACATCACATGCAATCAATATAAGTGATATGATATGGCCATCATCATCTTGTGCTTGTGATCTCCATCTTCGAAGCACCGTCATGATCACCATCGTCACCGGCGCGACACCTTGATCTCCATCGTAGCATCATTGTCGTCTCGCCAACTTATGCTTCTACGACTATCACTACCGCTTAGTGATAAAGTAAAGCATTACAGGGCGATTGCATTGCATACAATAAAGCGACAACCATAATGCTCCTGCCAGTTGCCGATAACTCGGTTACAAAACATGATCATCTCATTCAATAAAATATAGCATCATGCCTTGACCATATCACATCACAACATGCCCTGCAAAAACAAGTTAGACGTCCTCTACTTTGTTGTTGCAAGTTTTACATGGCTGCTATGGGCTGAGCAAGAACCGTTCTTACCTACGCATCAAAATCACAACGATAGTTCGTCAAGTTAGTGTTGTTTTAACCTTCTCAAGGACCGGGCGTAGCCACACTCGGTTCAACTAAAGTTGGAGAAACTGACACCCGCCAGCCACCTATGTGCAAAGCACGTCGGTAGAACCAGTCTCGCGTGAGCGTACACGTAATGTCGGTCTGGGCCGCTTCATCCAACAATACCGCCGAACCAAAGTGTGACATGCTGGTAAGCAGTATGACTTGCATTGCCCACAACTCACTTGTGTTCTACTCGTGCATATAACATAAACGCATAAAACCAGGCTCGGATGCCACTGTTGGGGAACGTAGTAATTTCAAAATTTTCCTACGAACACGCAAGATCATGGTGATGCATAGCAACGATAGGGGAGAGTGCTGTCCACGTACCCTCGTAGACCGAAAGCGGAAGCGTTAGCACAACGCGGTTGATGTAGTCGTACGTCTTCACAATCCGACCGATCAAGTACCTAACGCACGACACCTCCGAGTTCAGCACACGTTCAAGTCGATGACGTCCCTCGAACTCCAATCCAGCCGAGCTTTGAGGGAGAGTTCCATCAGCACGATGGCGTGGTGACGATGATGATGTTCTACCGACGCAGGGCTTCACCTAAGCACCGCTATGATATTATCGAGGTGGATTATGGTGGAGGGGGGGGGGCACCGCACACAGCTAAGAGATCAAGAGATCAATTGTTGTGTCTATGGCCGGGGTGCCCCCCTCCTCCGTATATAAAGGGGGAGGAGGAGAGGGCCGGCCAAGGGGAGAGGCGCGCCCAAGGAGGGGCAATCCTACTCCAAGTAGGTTCCCCCCCTTTCCTATTCCAACTAGGAGAAGGGGGAAGGAGGAGGTGGAGAGAAGGAAGGAGAAGGGGGCCGCCCCCCCTTCCCTTTCCCAATTCGGATTGGGGCAAGGGGTCCGCGCGCCACATCTTGGCCTCCCTCTCTCCTTTCCACTAAGGCCCATAATTCCCAATAGCTTCCCGGGGGGTTCCGGTAACCCCCGGTACTCCGTTAAATATCGATAACCCCCGGAACCATTCCAGTGTCCGAATATAGTCGTCCAATATATCAATCTTCATGTCTCGACCATTTTGAGACTCCTCGTCATGTCCGTGTTCACATCTGGGACTCCGAACAAACTTCGGTACATCAAAACTCATAAACTCATAATATAACTCTCATCGAACTTTAAGCGTGCGGACCTACGGGTTGGAGAACTATGTAGACATGACCGAGACACATCTCCGGTCAATAACCAATAGCGGAACCTGGATGCTCATATTGGGTTCCACATATTCTACGAAGATCTTTATCGGTTAAACCATATAACAACATACGTTGTTCCCTTTGTCATCGGTATGTTACTTGCCCGAGATTCGATCGTCGGTATCTCAATACCTAGTTCAATCTCATTACCGGCAAGTCTCTTTACTCGTTCTGTAATACATCATCCCGCAACTAACACATTAGTTGCAATGCTTGCAAGGCTTATAGTGATGTGCATTACCGAGTGGGCCCAGAGATACCTCTCCGGCAATCGGAGTGACAAATCCTAATCTCGAAATACGCCAACCCAACAAGTACCTTTGGAGACACCTATAGAGCACCTTTATAATCACCCAGTTATGTTGTGACGTTTGGTAGCACACAAAGTGTTCCTCCGGTAAACGGGAGTTGCATAATCTCATAGTCATAGGAACATGTATAAGTCATGAAGAAAGCAATAGCAGAATACTAAACGATCGTGTGCTAAGCTAACGGAATGGGTCAAGTCAATCACATCATTCTCCTAATGATGTGATTCCGTTAATCAAATGACAACTCATGTCATTGGCTAGGAAACATAACCATCTTTGATCAACGAGCTAGTCAAGTAGAGGCATACTAGTGACACTCTGTTTGTCTATGTATTCACACAAGTAATATGTTTCCTGTTAATACAATTCTAGCATGAATAATAAACATGTATCATGATATAAGGAAATAAATAATAACTTTATTATCACCTCTAGGGCATATTTCCTTCAGATGAGCGATGGACCATTGTAGGGGGAGGGCCGAACCTTTGACGAAGGTTGCAACCAGACGACCAGGAGAGGACCAAAGGTTGAAACCGGCCGCCTATAGACGAGCTGATGCCAGAAAGCCAGACGTTGTCCCAGACAGCCTGCCGAGCTGCTGTGATGCCGGCACGGCGAATGAAAGCCTCCACACCGAGAGAGCCGAGCCACCCCGCCACCACCGCCCACAGCCGGAGCAACGACCACACTGGGCCGATGCCCCAACCTGCGCTGCCCGCCCACCAAACGTCGGCAAAGCGAACACGCACCACCACCACCACAACACCAGCGCCACCGCGCCATGGCCAGGTCCATCCGGAGCCGCACCACCCCACTGGATGCACTTCGTGTAAAAAATGGACAATCTTTTTGAAGTATTAGGGTTTCGGACGAAAACTCATCTATTACAAAGGGATTTCATTTTTTGAACTTATTTGAACTCCAGACTTTTTGTGTGTTCAAAATGCACCATTCAAAGCCACATCAAAAATAATTCAACCCTTTCTGACTTCATTTTGTATTTTTCATGCATTTACTGATTTTTTGAGCTAAATGACCGAGAAATTGAAAAGCACTGCAAATGAAGTCTGAAAAGGTTAAAAGTTGGCATGGTATCATCATTTCACCCACATAGCATGCGCTAAAAAGTTGAGAGGGTTACGGCAAAAACTGGATGCACTTCGTATACAAAATGGACAATCTCTTTCAAAGTATTAGGGTTTCGGACGAAAACACATCTGTTACAAAGGGATTACATTTTTGAACTTATTTGAACTCCATACTTTTTGTGTGTTCAAAATACACCATTCAAAGCCACATCATCAATTTTCAACCATTTCTGACTTCATTTGGTATTTTTCATGCATTTACTGATTTTTTTGGGCTAAATGACCCTGAAATTGAAAAGCACTACAAAAGAACTCTGAAAAGGTTGAAAAAGTTGCCATGGTATCATCGTTTCACCCACATAGCATGTTCTAAAAAGTTGAGAGGGTTACGACAAAAACTGGATGCACTTCGTATACAAAATGGACAATCTCTTTCCAAGTATGGGGGTTTCGGACGAAAACTCATCTATACAAAGGGATTTCATTTTTTTAAACATATTCTAACTCTAGCTATTTGTGCATTCAATATGCACCATTCAAAGGCACATCATCAATTATCAACCCTTTTCTGACTTCATTTGCTATTTTTCATGCATTTACTGATTTTTTGAGCTAAATGACCCAGAAATTGAAAAGCACTGCAAATGAAGTCTAAACAGGTTGAAAGTTGGCATGGTTTCATCATTTCACCCACATAGCATGTTCTAAAAAGTTGAGAGGGTTACGGCAAAAACTGGATGCACTTCGTGTACAAAATGGACAATCTCTTTCGAAGTATCAGGGTTTCAGACAAAAACTCATCTATTACAAAGGGATTTCATTTTTTTTGAAATCATTTGAACTCCAGACTTTTTGTGTATTAAGAATGCACCATTCAAAGCCACATCATAAATTTTCAATCCTTTCTCACTTCATTGGGTATTTTTCATGCATTTATTGATTTTTTGAGCTAAATGACCCAGAAATTGAAAAGCACTGCAAATGAAGTCTAGACAGGTTGAAAGTTGGCATGGTATCATCTTTTCACCCACACAGCATGTGCTAAAAAGTTAAGAGGGTTACGGCAAAAACTGGATGCACTTCATGTACAAAATGGACAATCTCTTTTGAAATATCAGGGTTTCGGACTAAAACTCATCTATTACAAAAGGGATTTCAGTTTTTGAACTTATTTGAACTCTAGACTTTTTTTGTGTTCAAAACGCACCATTCAAAGCCACATCATAAATTTTCAACCCTTTCTGACTTCATTTGGTATTTTTCATGCATTTACTGATTTGTTTAGCTAAATGACCATGAAATTGAAAAGCACTACAAATGAACTCTGAAAAGGTTGAAAGTTGGCATGGTATCCTCATTTCACCCACTTAGCATGTGTGAAAAAGTTGAGAGGGTTACGGAAAAAACTGGATGCACTTCATGTACAAAATGGACAATCTCTTTCATAATATCAGGGTTTCGGACGAAAACTCATCTATTACAAAAGGGATTTCATTTCTTCACATGTGACTGGAGTGATATTCTAGATCAAAGGCATCATCATAATAGTTGTGGAGAGAAAGTCTTCACCTTTTCCTCGCTTGTGTCCTTTGCTTATTGCGCCGTAACCATGAATAATCTTCATCGTTTAACAGGGTGCTTGGGTCAGCCTTGACTTTGAAGGGAGGAATTTCATGAAAATTTTCATAATCTTCAGACATGTCTGTCTTGCCCTCCACTCCCACGATGTCTCTTTTCCCTGAAAGAGCTATGTGGTGCTTTGTCTCATCATATGATGTATTCGCTTCCTTATCTTTTCTTTTTCTCGGTTTGGTAGACATGTCCTTCAGATAGAAAACCCGCGCCACATCATTGGCTAGGACGACTGGTTCGTCTGTGTACCCAAGATTGTTCAGATCCACTGTTTTCATTCCGTACTGTGGGTCTACTTGTACCCTGTCTCCTGACAGATTGACCCATTTGCACTAAAACAAAGGGACCTTAAAATCATGTCCATAGTCAAGTTCCCATATGTCCACCATGTAACCATAATATGCGTCCTTTCCCCTCTTGGTTGCTGCATCAAAGCGGACACCACTATTTTGGTTGGTGCTCTTTTGATCTTGGGCAATCATGTAAAATGTATTCCCATTTATCTCGGACCCTTTATAAGTCAATACAGTCGAAGATGGTCCCCTGGCCAACGAGTACAACTCATCAGAAACAGTGTTGTCACCCATGAGACGTGTTTGCAACCAACTGTCGAAAGTCCTGATGTGTTCACATGTAATCCAGTCATCACACTGCTCCAGGTGTTTGGAGTGCAGAATATTTTTGTGTTCAATGACATACGGGGTCACCAAGGTAGAATTCTGTAGAACGGTGTAGTGTGCTTGACACCAAGAATGCCCGTCCCTACATATTATTTAGTCCGCTCCTAGCGTGCCTTTTCCAGTCAGTCTCCCGTCATACCTCGATTTAGGGAGACCAATCTTCTTATGGTCAGGAATGAAGTCAACACAAAACCCAATGACCTCCTCTGTTTGATGGCCCGTGGAGATGCTTCCTTCTAGCCTAGCACGGTTATGAACATATTTCTTTAAGACTCCCATGAACCTCTCAAAGGGGAACATATTGTGTAGAAATACATGGCCTAGAATGGCAATCTCATCGACTAGATGAACTAGGACGTGCGTCATGATATTGAAGAAGGATGGTGGGAACACCAGCTCAAAATTGACAAGACATTGCGCTAGATCACTCCTTACCTTGGTACGTTTTCTGGATCGATCACCTTTTGAGAGATTGCATTGAGGAATGCACATAGCTTCACAATGGCTAATCGAATGCTTTCCGGTAGAAGCCCCCTCAATACAACTGGAAGTAGTTGCGTCATAATCATGTGGCAGTCTTGAGACTTTAGGTTCTAGAACTTTTTCTTTGCCATATTTATTATTCCCTTTATATTCGACGAGAAGCCAGACGGGACCTTCATACTGAGCAGGCATTCAAAGAAGATTCCCTTATCTTCTTTTATAAGAGCATAGCTGGCAGGACCTTCATACTGCTTTGGAGGCATGGCGTCTTTTTCGTGCACACGTTGCTGGTCCTCCAGTGCCTCTGGTGTACCTTTTGTCTTCCCATACACGCCCAAGAAGCCTAGCAGGTTCACGCAAAGATTCTTCGTCCTATGCATCACGTCGATTGCAGAGCGGACCTCTAGGCCTTTCCAGTAGGGTAGGTCCCACAATATAGATTTCTTCTTCCACATGGGTGCGCGTCGCTTAGCGTCATTCGGAACAGATAGTCCGCCGGGACTCTTTCCAAAGATTACTTGTAAATCATTGACCATAGCAAGTATGTGATGACCAGTACGGAGGGCGGGCTTCTTCCGGTGATCTGCCTTGCCTTTCTTTTGACATTCATGGTTGGTCGGAAGAAATCGACGATGCCCCAGGTACACATTCTTTTTGCATTTGTCCAAATATATACTTTAGGTGTCATCTAAACAGTGCGTGCATATGTGGTATCCCTTGTTTGTTTGTCCTGAAAGGTTACTGAGAGCAGGTCAATCATTGATGGTTACAAATAGCAACGCATGTAGGTTAAATTCCTGCTAGTCGTGCTCATCCCACACACGTACACGTTGTCCATTCCACAGCTGTAAAAGTTCTTCAACTGATGGCCTTAGGTACACATCAATGTCGTTTCCGAGTTGCTTAGGGCCTTGGATGGGCACTGGCATCATAATGAACTTCCGCTTCATGCACAACCAAGGAGGAAGGTTATAGATACATAGAGTCACGGGCTAGGTGCTATGATTGCTACTCTGCTCCCCAAAAGGATTAATGCCATCCGCGCTTAAACCGAACCATACGTTCCTTGCTTTACCTGTAAAGTCCTTCCAGTACTTTCTCTCGATTTTTCTCCACTGCGACCCGTCAGCGGGTGCTCTCAACTTCCCGTCTTTCTTATGGTCCTCTTTGTGCCATTGCATCAACTTGGCATGCTCTTTGTTTCTAAACAGACGTTTCAACCATGGTATTATAGGAGCATACCACATCACCTTGGCAGGCACCCTCTTCCTGGGGCGCTCTCCGTTAACAGCACCAGGGTCATCTCGTCTGATCTTATACCGCAATGCACCACATATCGGGCATGCGTTCAAATCCTCATATGCACCGCGGTAGAGGATGCAGTCATTAGGGCATGCATGTATCTTCTGCACCTCCAATCCTAGAGGGCATAGAACCTTCTTTGCTCTGTACGTACCGTCGGGCAATTCGTTATCCTTTGGAAGCTTCTTCTTCAATATTTTCAGTAGCTTCTCAAATCCGTTGTCAGATACACCATTGTCTGCCTTCCATTCCAGAAATTCTAGTGTGGTACCAAACTTTGTGTTGCCATCTTCGCAATTTGGGTACAACCCTTTCTTATGATCCTCTAATCTGCGATCGAACTTCAACTTCTCCCTTTCAGTTTTGCATTGTCTCTTTGCATCAACAATGACCCGACGAAGATCATCATTGGGCACATCGTCTGGTTCCTCTTGATCTCCAGCTTCCCCCGTTGCAGCATCACCATATTCAGGGGGCACATAGTTGTCATCATCCTCTTCTTCTTCGTTGTCTTCCATCATAATGTTGGGAACATAGTAATTTCAAAAAATTTCCTACGCACACGCAAGATCATGGTGATGCATAGCAACGAGAGGGGAGAGTGTTGTCAACGTACCCTCGTAGACCGAAAGCGGAAATGTTAGCACAATGCGGTTGATGTAGTCATACGTCTTCACGATCCGACCGATCAAGTACCGAACGCACGACACCTCCGAGTTCAGCACACGTTCAGCCCGATGACGTCCCTCGAACTCGGATCCAGCCGAGTGGTGAGGGAGAGTTTCATCAGCACGACGGCATGGTGACGATGTTGATGTTCTACCGACGTAGGGCTTCGCCTAAGCACCGCTACAGTATTATCGAGGTGGACTATGGTGGAGGGGGGCACCGCACAAGGCTAAAAGATCAAACAGATCAATTGTTGTGTCTATGGGGTGCCCCCTGCCCCCATATATAAAGGAGCAAGGGGGGTGCGGCTGGCCAAGGGGAGAGGCGTGCCGGAGGAGTCCTACTCCCACCGGGAGTAGGACTCCCCCCTTTTCCTAGTTGGAATAGGATTCGGGAGGGGGAAAGAGGAGAGAGAGAAGGAATGGGGGCGCCACCCCCCTCTCCTTGTCCTATTCAGACTAGGGGGGAGGGGCGTGCGACAAAGCCCTGGCCGCCTCTTCTCTTCTCCGTAAAGGCCCACTAAGGCCAATTTACCTCCCGGTACTCCGGTAAAATCCCGATTTCTCCCGAAACACTTCCGATATCCAAACATAGGCTTCCAATATATCAATCTTCATGTCTCGACCATTTCGAGACTCCTCGTCATGTCCGTGATCACATCCGGGACGCCGAACAACCTTCGGTACATCAAAACATATAAACTCATAATAAAATTGTCATCGAAATGTTAAGCGTGCGGACCCTACGGGTTCGAGAACTATGTAGACATGACCGAGACACGTCTCCAGTCAATAACTAATGGCGGAACCTGGATGCTCATATTGGCTCCCACGTATTCTACGAAGATCTTTATCGGTCAGACCGCATAACAACATACGTTGTTCCCTTTGTCATCGGTATGTTACTTGCCCGAGATTCGATCGTCGGTATCTCAATACCTAGTTCAATCTCGTTACCGGCAAGTCTCTTTACTCGTTCCGTAATACATCATCCTGCAACTAACTCATTAGTTGCAATGCTTGCAAGGCTTAAGTGATGTGCGTTACCAAGAGGGCCCAGAGATACATCTCCGACAATCGGAGTGACAAATCCTAATCTCGAAATACGCCAACCTAACAAGTACCTTTGGAGACACATGTAGAGCACCTTTATAATCACCCAGTTACGTTGTGATGTTTGGTAGCACACAAAGTGTTCCTCCGGTAAACGGGAGTCGCATAATCTCATAGTCATAGGAACATGTATAAGTCATGAAGAAAGCAATATCAACATACTAAACGATCGGGTGCTAAGCTAACGGAATGGGTCATGTCAATCACATCATTCTCCTAATGATGTGAACCCGTTAATCAAATAACAACTCATGTCTATGGCTAGGAAACATAACCATCTTTGATCAATGAGCTAGTCAAGTAGAGGCATACTAGTGACACTCTGTTTGTCTATGTATTCACACGTGTATCATGTTTCCGGTTAATACAATTCTAGCATGAATAATAAACATTTATCATGATATAAGGAAATAAATAATAACTTTATTGCCTCTAGGGCATATTTCCTTCAGTCTCCCACTTGCACTAGAGTCAATAATCTAGATCGCATCAGCATGTGATTTAACACCAATAGTTCACATCACCATGTGATTAACACCCATAGTTCACATCGTCATGTCACCAATACCCAAAGGGTTTACTAGAGTCAATAATCTAGTTCACATCGCTATGTGATTAACACCCAAAGAGTACTAAGGTGTGATCATGTTTTGCTTGTGAGCGAAGTTTAGTCAACGGGTCTGCCACATTCAGATCCGTATGTATTTTGCAAATTTCTATGTCAACAATGCTCTGCACGGAGCTACTCTAGCTAATTGCTCCCACTTTCAATATGTATCCAGATTGAGACATAGAGTCATCTAGATTAGTGTAAAAACTTGCATCGACGTAACCCTTTACGGCGAACCTTTTGTCACCTCCATAATCGAGAAACATATCGTTATTCCACTAAGAATAATTTTGACCGCTGTCCAGTGATCTACTCCTAGATCACTATTGTACTCCCTTGCCAAAATCAGTGTAGGGTATACATTAGATCTGGTACACAGCATGGCATACTTTACAGAACCTATGGCTGAGGCATAGGGAATGACTTTCATTCTCTTTCTATCTTCTGCCGTGGTCGGGCTTTGAGTCTTACTCAATTTCACACCTTGTAACACAGGCAAGAACTCTTTCTTTGACTGTTCCATTTTGAACTACTTCAAAATCATGTCAAGGTATGTACTCATTGAAAAAACTTTATCAAGCGTTTTGATCTATCTCTATAGATCTTGATGCTCAATATGTAAGCAGCTTCACCGAGGTATTTCTTTGAAAAACTCCTTTCAAACACTCCTTTATGCTTTGTAGAATAATTCTACATCATTTCCGATTAACAATATGTCATTCACATATACTTATCAGAAATGTTGTAGTGCTCCCACTCACTTTCTTGACAATACAGGCTTCACTGTAAGTCTGTATAAAACTATATGCTTTGATCAACTTATCAAAGCGTATATTCCAACTCCGAGATGCTTGCACCAGTCCATAGATGGATCGCTGGAGCTTGCATATTTTGTTAGGACCTTTAGGATTGACAAAACCTTCTGGTTGCATCATATACAACTCTTCTTTAAAAAATCCATTAAGGATTGCAGTTTTGTTATCCATTTGCCAGATTTCTTAAAATGCGGCAATTGCTAACATGATTCGGACAGACTTCAGCATAGATACGAGTGAGAAACTCTCATCTTAGTCAACACCTTGAACTTGTCAATAACCTTTTGCGACAAATCTAGCTTTGTAGATTGTAACACTACTATCAGCGTCCGTCTTCCTCGTGAAGATCCATTTAATTTCAATGGCTCACCGATCATTGGGCAAGTCAATCAAAGTCCATACTTTATTCTCATACATGGATCCTATCTCAGATTTCATGGCCTCAAGACATTTTGCGGAATCTGGGCTCATCATCGCTTCCTCATAGTTCGTAGGTTTGTCATGGTCAAGTAACATGACCTCCAGAACAGGATTACCGTACCACTCTGGTGCGGATCTTACTCCGGTTGACCTATGAGGTTCAGTAACAACTTGATCTGAAGTTCCATGATCATCATCATTAACTTCCTCACTAATTGGTGTAGGCGTCACAGGAACTAGTTTCTATGATGAACTACTTTCCAATAAGGGAGCAGGTACAGTTACCTCATCAAGTTCTACTTTCCTCCCACTCACTTCTTTCGAGAGAAACTCCTTCTCTAGAAAGGATCCATTCTAAGCAACGAATGTCTTGCCTTCAGATCTGTGATAGAAGGTGTACCCAATAGTCTCCTTTGGGTATCCTATGAAGACACATTTCTCCGACTTGGGTTCGAGCTTATCAGGTTGAAGCTTTTTCACATAAGCATCGCGGCCCCAAACTTAAGAAATGACCACTTTGGTTTCTTGCCAAACCACATTTCATAAGGCGTCGTCTCAACGGATTTCGATGGTGCCCTATTTAACGTGAATGCAGCCGTCTCTAAAGCATAACCCCAAAACGATAGCGGTAAATCAGTAAGAGACATCATAGATCGCACCATATCTAGTAAAGTACGATTACGACGTTCGGACACACCATTACGCTATGGTGTTCCAGGTGGCGTAAGTTGCGAAACTATTCCGCATTGTTTCAAATGTAGACCAAACTCGTAACTCAAAAAATCTCCTCCACGATCAAATCGTAGAAACTTTATTTGCTTGTTACGATGATTTTCAACTTCACTTTGAAATTCTTTGAACTTTTCAAATGTTTCAGACTTATGTTTCATTAAGTAGATATACCCATATCTGCTTAAATCATCTGTGAAGGTGAGAAAATAATGATACCCGCCGCGAGCCTCAACATTCATCGGACCACATACATATGTATGTATGATTTCCAACAAATCTATTGCTCGCTCCATAGTTCCGGAGAACGGCGTTTTAGTCATCTTGCCCATGAGTGAAGGTTCGCAAGTACCAAGTGATTCATAATCAAGTGGTTCCAAATGTCCATTAGTATGGAGTTTCTTCATGCGCTTTACACCGATATGACCTAAACGGCAGTGCCAAAAATAAGTTGCACTATCATTATCAACTCTGCATCTTTTGGCTTCAACATTATGAATATGTGTATCACTACGATTGAGATCCAACGAACCATTTTCATTGGGTGTGTAACCATATAAGGTTTTATTCATGTAAACAGAACAACAATTATTCTCTAACTTAAATGAATAACCGTATTGCAATAAACATGATCAAATCATATTCATGCTCAACACAAACACCAAATAACACTTATTTAGGTTCAACACTAATCCCGAAAGTATAGGGATTGTGCGATGATGATCATATCAATCTTGGAACCACTTCCAATACACATCGTCACTTCATCCTTAACTAGTTTATGTTCATTATGAAACTCCCGTTTTGAGTTACTACTCTTTAGCAACTAAACCAGTATTAAGTACCGAGGGGTTGCTATAAACACTAGTAAAGTACACATCAATAACGTGTATATCAAATATACTTTTGTTCACTTTGCCATCCTTCTTATCCACCAATTATTTGGGGTAGTTCCGCTTCCAGTGACCAGTCCTTTTTGCAGTAGAAGCACTCAGTCTCAGGCTTAGGTCCAGACTTGGGATTCTTCACTCAAGCAGCAACTTGCTTGCCGTTCTTCTTGAAGTTCCCCTTCTTCCCTTTGCCCTTTTCCTTGAAACTAGTGGTCTTGTCAACCATCAACATTTGATGCTCTTTCTTGATTTCTACCTTCATCGATTTCATCATCATGAAAAGCTCAGGAATCATTTTCATCATCCCTTGCATACTATAGTTCATCACGAAGTTCTACTAACTTGGTGATGGTGACTAGAGAATTCTGTCAATCACTATCTTATCTGGAAGATTAACTCCCACTTGATTCAAGCGATTGTAGTACCCAGACAATCTGAGCACATGCTCACTGCTTGAGCTATTCTCCTCCATCTTTTAGCTATAGAACTTGTTGGAGACTTCATATCTCTCAACTCGGGTATTTGCTTGAAATATTAACTTCAACTCCTGAAACATCTCATATGGTCCAGGACGTTCAAAACGTCTTTGAAGTCCCGATTCTAAGCTGTTAAGCATGGTGCACTAAACTATCAAGTAGTCATCATATTAAGCTAGCCAAATGTTCATAACGTCTGCATCTGCTCCTGCAATAGGTCTGTCACCTAGCGGTGCATCAAGGACATAATTCTTCTGTGCAACAATGAGGATAATCCTTAGATCACAGATCCAATCCGTATCATTGCTACTAACATCTTTCAACTTAGTTTTCTCTAGGAACATATCAAAAATAAAACAGGGAGCTAAATGAGAGCAATTGATCTACAACATAGATATGCTAATACTACCAGGACAAAGTTCATGATAAATTAAAGTTCAATTAATCATATTACTTAAGAACTCCCACTTAGATAGACATCCCTCTAATCATCTAAGTGATCACGTGATCCAAATCAACTAAACCATAACCGATCATCATGTGAAATGGAGTAGTTTTCAATGGTGAACATCACTATGTTGATCATATCTACTAAATGATTCACGCTCGACCTTTCGGTCTCAGTGTTTCGAGGCCATATCTGCATATGCTAGGCTCGTCAAGTTTAACCTGAGTATTCTGCGTGTGCAAAACTGGCTTGCACCCGTTGTAGATGGACGTAGAGCTTATCACACCCAATCATCACGTGGTGTCTGGGCACGACGAACTTTGGCAACAGTGCATACTCAGGGAGAACACTTTTATCCTGAAATTTAGTGAGAGATCATCTTATAATGCTACCGTCAATCAAAGCAAGATAAGATGCATAAAAGATAAACATCATATGCAATCAATATAAGTGATATGATATGGCCATCCTCATCTTGTGCTTGTGATCTCCATCTCCGAAGCACTTTCATGATCACCATCGTCACCGGCGCGACACCTTGATCTCCATCGTAGCATCGTTGTCGTCTCGCCAATCTTATGCTTCTACGACTATCACTACCATTTAGTGATAAAGTAAAGCATTACAAGGCGATTGCATTACATACAATAAAGCGACAACCATATGTCTCCTGCCAGTTGCCGATAACTCAGTTATAAAACATGATCATCTCATACAATAAAATTTAGCATCATGTCTTGACCATATCACATCACAACATACCTTGCAAAAACAAGTTAGACGTCCTCTACTTTGTTGTTGCAAGTTTTACGTGGCTGCTACGGGCTTAGCAAGAACCATTCTTACCTACGCATCAAAACCACAATGATAGTTTGTCAAGTTGATGCTGTTTTAACCTTCGCAAGGACAGGGTGTAGCCACACTCGGTCAACTAAAGTTGGAGAAACTGACACCCGCCAGCCACCTATGTGCAAAGCACGTCGGTAGAACCAGTCTTGCGTAAGCGTACGCGTAATGTTGGTCCGGGACGCTTCATCCAACAGTACCGCCGAACCAAAGTATGACATGCTGGTAAGCAGTATGACTTATATCGCCCACAACTCACTTGTGTTTTACTCGTGCATATGACATCTACGCATAAAACCTGGCTCGGATGCCACTGTTGGGGAACGTAGTAATTTCAAAAAAAATTCCTACGCACACGCAAGATCATGGTGATGCGTAGCAACGAGAGAGGAGAGTGTTGTCCACGTACCCTCGTAGACCGAAAGCGGAAGCGTTAGCACAACGCGGTTGATGTAGTCGTACGTCGTCACGATCCGACCGATCAAGTACCGAACGCGCAGCACCTCCGAGTTCAGCACACGTTCAGCCCGATGACGTCCCTCTACCTCCGATCCAGCCGAGTGTTGAGGGAGAGTTTCGTCAGCACGACAACATGGTGACGATGTTGATGTTTTACCGACGCAGGGCTTCGCCTAAGCACCGCTACAGTATTATCGAGGTGGACTATGGTGGAGGGGGGCACCGCACACGGCTAAAAGATCAAACATATTAATTGTTGTGTCTATGGGGTGCCCC
>NC_057812.1:10820710-10832557 GCF_018294505.1 Triticum aestivum | reverse complement strand
GGTGTAGCCGGCCAAGGGGAGAGGCGCACCGGAGGAGTCCTACTCCCACCGGGAGTAGGACTCCCCCCCTTTTCCTAGTTGGAATAGGATTCGGGAGGGGGAAAGAGGAGAGAGAGAAGGAAGGGGGGGCGCCGCCCCCCTCTCCTTGTCCTATTCGGACTAGGGGGGAGGGGCGCGCGGCCCAGCCCTGGCCGCCTCTCCTCTTCTCCGTAAAGGCCCACTAAGGCCCATTTACCTCCCGGGGGGTTCCTGTAACCTCCCGGTACTCTGGTAAAATCCCGATTTCACCCGGAACACTTCTGATATCGAAACATAGGCTTGCAATATATCAATCTTCATGTCTCGACCATTTCAAGACTCCTCGTCATGTCCGTGATCACATCCGGGATTCCGAACAACCTTCGGTACATCAAAACATATAAACTCATAATAAAACTATCATCGAAACGTTAAGCGTGCGGACCCTACGGGTTCGAGAACTATGTAGACATGACCGAGAAATGTCTCCGGTCAATAACCAATAGCGGAACCTGGATGCTCATATTGGCTCCCACATATTCTACAAAGATCTTTATCGGTCAGACCGCATAACAACATACGTTGTTCCCTTTGTCATCGGTATGTTACTTGCTCGAGATTCGATCGTCGGTATCTCAATACCTAGTTCAATCTCGTTACCGGCAAGTCTCTTTACTCGTTCCGTATTACATCATCCCGCAACTAACTCATTAGTTGCAATGCTTGCAAGGCTTAAGTGATGTGCATTACTGAGAGGGCCCAGAGATAGATCTCCGACAATCGGAGTGACAAATCCTAATCTCAAAATATGCCAACCCAACAAGTACCTTCGGAGACACCTGTAGAGCACCTTTATAATCACCCAGTTACGTTGTGACATTTGGTAGCACACAAAGTGTTCCTCCGGTAAACGGGAGTTGCATAATCTCATAGTCATAGGAACATGTATAAGTCATGAAGAAAGCAATAGCAACATACTAAACGATCGGGTGCTAAGCTAACGGAATGGGTCATGTCAATCACATCATTCTCCTAATGATGTGATCCCGTTAATCAAATAACAACTCATGTCTATGGCTATGAAACATAACCATCTTTGATCAACGAGCTAGTCAAGTAGAGGCATACTAGTGACACTCTGTTTGTCTATGTATTCACACATGTATTATGTTTCCGGTTAATACAATTCTAGCATGAATAATAAACATTTATCATGATATAAGGAAATAAATAATAACTTTATTATTGCCTCTAGGGCATATTTCCTTCACATAACACCTCTTTCTCCGTGCTTGGTCCAAACATTATAGTATGGCATGAAACCCTTCTCAAGCAGGTGGATGTGAAGGGTTTCCAAGTCAGAGTAAGACTTCGTATTCTCACATCTAGGGCATGCACAACACATAAAACCATTCTGCTTGTTTGACTCAATCACTTCGAGAAAATTATGCACGCCCTTAATATACTCGGAGGTGCGTCTGTCACCGTACATCCATTGTCGGTTCATCTGCGTGCATTATATATAATTAAGTGTGTCAAAAACCCTGACAGAACATCATGAATAGAGAAGTGACCAAATTAATAAAAGTTCATCATCTCAACTAAAGTTCATACATAGTTCTCATTGAACAACATATAGCTCTATAGACCATCTAATTAAACCATACATTGAAACTATGTAAAACATTTCAATGCAACAACAAATGCGATCATAATCGCAACTAAGGTAACAATTGATCCAACGGCATAATGATACCAAGCCTCAGTATGGATGGCATATTTTCTAATCTTTCTAATCTTCAAGCGCATTGGATCCATCTTGATCTTGTGATCATCGATGACATCCGCAACATACAACTCCAATTCCATTTTCTCCTCCTCGGTTCTTTTCAGTTTTTTCTTCAAGTAAATATTTTCCTTTTCAAATAAATTTAATCTCTCCACAAGAGGGTCGGTTGGAATTTCCTGTTCACATACCTCCTAGAAACATCTATATCACGTTGGTCGGCATAATTGTCATAAACACTAAAACAAATAGTTATAAAAGATAATATACCACATCCGAATCATAGAAGGGACGAGGGCCGACGTGGGCGGATACCAAAACCATCACACTATATAATAACAAATAGTAATCCAAGTAAGAAAATTATACAAATATCAGTCTAAGTCATACAAGTAAGAATTTTTTTTCTTCTAGAAAAAAGAGAGGAACAAGAGGCTCACCATGGTGGTGCCGGCGACGAGATCGGCGCGGGCGATCGATGGCGGTGAGGACGGGGACGGGACAGGATGGACTGGCAAACCTAGACAAATCTTGAGGAAAATGGAGCTTGGACAAGGAGCTTCGAGAGGAGAAAGCTTAAGTGTGGCTCCGGGATTTCGTCGAACACCTCATGTGCATAGTAGGTGAGCTAGAGCACCACAAACCTCTCCTATGACCGGCAGAAAAATAGAGCAGTGGCTCTGCTCGCGGGTAGGGTGGGGGTATATATAGGATTATATGTAGTCCCAGTTTCTGGCTCAAACTGGGATTATAGGGCAACCTTTGGTCCCTGTTCCAGCCACAAACCGGGACCAAAGGTGTTGGGCCAGGAGCGAGGCCCATTGGTCCCGGTTCGTGTATGGAATCGAGACCAAAGGGGTCAGATGAACCGGGACCAATGGCCCCCGAGGCCCGGGCAGCACCCTGGCCTCACGTACCGGGACTGATGCAACTTTTGGTCCCGGTTCGTGAGTGTACCGGGATTAATGCCCTTACCCAGGCCTCAACCAAAGCCCTGTTTTCTACTAGTGGTCCTCTGAAGGAGGGACCCAGTGGCATGGAGAGAGTAGGTCTAGACAGATGATCTACTCGCTCCACAGTCTCCCCAACAACGGTCAGACGACTGCCTGCCGGTAGAGAGACCGCCGAACACCCTGGCACCACCGAATCGGTAACTGCAGAAGCAGCAACATCTACAGAATCCGAATCCTTATTCAGAGGGAGAACCCTCCTCACACCATCAGATAATTTGCCATCACACTACTAGGGAAAAGCCTATACACAGAATCTTACCAGTAGCGCTGTACAAAATCAAGCGCTACTGCTACTTAGTAGCAGCGCTCGTAGATAAACCGCGCTACTGCTATGACTTTAGCAGTAGCGCGCACTAGCGAAAAGCGCTGCTGCTATGTTTGAACTGGGCGCACATGGCTAGCCCAACCTAGCAGTAGCGCGTATACTTGCCCAACGCTATTGCTAATCTCCTTAGCTATAGCGCGCTTACGTGTAAGGCGCTGCTGCTAACGGAAATAAAATAAAGTGTGAAAACAGAATGGAATAGCTGTAGCGCGTTTCTCTAGAACACGCTATAGATATCTTAGCTATAGCGCGTTTCGGCAAAACGCACTACTGCTAGTTTGACTCAAATCCCGGTAGCCTGAGCTCAAAATTTCGCTAAGTCCTTTCCCCCCTCTATACTCCCGGCCCCCCTGTCCCCCAACTGCTCCATCGCCGCCGTCGCCCTGCCGCCTTCGACCACACCGCCGCCGCCCAAGGACGCCTTCGACCACACCGCCGCCGCCCGCCACCTTTGACCACACCGCCGCCGCCCGAGGCCGCCCTCGACCTCACAGCCGCCGCCGAGGCCATCGTCGACCTCACCGTCGCCTCCCTCAAGCTCACCGCCGCCGCCCTCAACCTCACCGCCGCCACCCGAGCCAGAGCCTGCCCTTGCCGCCGACCGTAAGGCTCTGCCTCTACTATCCCCTACCCTCCTCTCTCTCTCTGCTAGGGCAATTTCATATATATGTTGATACTGTGTTGATGTTCATATGAACCCTAGGTGTTCATATGAACCCTAGATTTTTTTAGGGCAGTAGGCATTTTATAGCATTTAGGAAAAATGATTAGCAATTTTTTTAGTAGCTAGGGCAATTTTTATGAAAATGCCTAAACAGTAATTCCATTTAGCTTTAAACTAATAGAGGGTATATAAATAATAGTAGCATTTAGATTTAAATTAACAGAGGCTATAAACAAAAAATACTTAGCTATAAAAAATATTTGGACTACGAACCTAAATTTGTTCCAAATTTCATTCAAATGAAATTTGAATTATTTGGACTATGGACCTGAATATTTTTGAAGAAATTGGGTGTAGGTACTAAGGTCTTCCTGTGGAAATTTTGGTGAGTTCAGAAGGGTTAGAGAAAATGGAGTTCCTAGACTTTTAGCTTTAGGCAAAAAACATAAGTATTTAGCTATAAATAAAAAACAGTAGCTATGGCATTTAGCTATAAACAAAAAACAGAATTGTTTTTTCTTTTCAAAAACTTGGTCAAACTATATATGACTTGTGCTGGAATGATGCTGAGTGGCCTATGTTTTGCCGGAATGTTGATTCATTTCTGTTCCGGCAAATTTCAGGTTCTCGATTTGTCCACTTTTTAGCAAAGGTCATGCCGAAATTTTCCTTGAATTTCGGCATGACTTGTGCTACAAACTAGGACATATCGAGTGCCCGGGATTAGCCGCACCAGGAAGGAGTCAACATTCCTGCAGAACAATAGGCCTTTTTTATGTCATTATTCATTTTATTAGGTCTAGAATTAATTGACTAGATTTAATCATAGGAAACATGGCTAGCAACGATGAAGGACAGGGTTCTAGTGATTGCTACGACGCCTACCGGGCGGCAGAAGAATTTTTTAGCCTTACCGACGATCAACCGATGTTATTGCTGGGCCCACCGGTGGCATCGGGGACTGAGACCGACACGCAGACCGGTGCTGAGACTGAGACCGGCGCTCAGACTCAGACCGGCATCGAGACCGGTGCCGAGACTGAGACCGGTGCTGCCTCGGGGAGCGGAGCCGGTGTAGAACCGAAAGCAAAGAGGCAACGGGTTCCTAACAAACTCAGGACTACAAGAGTGGTGGTCACGGAGGTGGACGATGGCAATTTTGAGCCAACGGCGCCCGAGGAAGCGCGTCGATGCTACGACAATCAAATAGGTTGCATCGTACGGACAACCGCCATCATCAACGATGAGAAACTACAGAAGATAGAAAATATGAGGAGCTCCCTCCTAAAGAAGTTTCACCAGATATTCTTGTTCCAGGGCCGGAATGAGAAGGATTATAAAGATCCAGATGAGGACCCGGCAATGAAGAAGATAAACAAACACGCCATGACCAAGTTTAGCGACGCGTTGGCCGCCTGGAAAAATCTAGTGAAAGCAAGAATCATCGACAAGAAGGAACCCTACCCCGAGATTGTAAAGGATAATCCGACAATCACGGAATAGCAGTTTCAAATATTCAAGGAGGCTTGGAAGGCCGAAGATGCCAAAAAAAGTCTAAGTACATGAAGTGGCTTCAAGAGAGGAACTTTGGGAGCCACCACCTCGGAAGCCGTGGTTACGGCGGAAAGAGGTCCAAATGGGCCAAGGAGGACGCGGAAGCCGCGAGTCTGGGCATCCCAGACCCCTTGGCGGAGTTCACTGTCCCGCAGGAGCGTGACATCCTCAGAGCCCGGCACCGTTGGGACCCAGTGAACAAGGTTTACGAGACAACACCAGTCATTACGGAGTTCATGAGACTGCTGGTAATTTTAGTTTCTGATCAATTTGACTGCACACGTTAGTCATATTTGTAATTGATCATTGTGCCTTTTGCAGAGAGAGCAGCACAGGATTGCAGCCGAAAGCGACTCGCCGTCTGAGGCATTGGCGAGGCCCAAGTGGGACACTCCATTCAACCGGGCGTTGAACATATTGAAACAACAACCGGTGGATACTCGACCGTCGTATGGACGCGTGCACGGTGTCGGAGACGGCGCCACGTGGAAGAAATACTACCGTGAGACCACGAAGGAGAGAAAAGAAAGACGGAGGTTAAATGAAGAAAACATCGACAAGAGGGTTGAGATTGCGGTTGAGAAGAAATCAACTGAGACAGTCGCAACAGCGGTAGCTGCCGCAAAATAGGTGGCTGTAGATATATCTACTACCTTGGTTCCGACTGTTTTCAATTGGAGCAGGCAAAATCCAGAAAAAGATGCAGTGGACTTTCCCCTTGCTAACTTCTTGGCGGGGAGCAGCTCGACTAGCATTGCATCAGCACCTGTAGCTGCGCTTGCTCCTGCACCGGCTCCCGCACCGGACGTGCTAGGCGGTGCTTCGTCTTTGGCTGAGCTCGACGCCCTCACGGTATCTGTCACACCGGCCCCCTTCAATATAAATGTATAATCTCCCGTTTTCGTTGCCTTTCGGATGTCTCACATCACAGACTTTTCTTTGCAGGCCGACGAAACCCCGTGCACCATATTGTACACCATCGGCGACCAGAAGGTGGACGTGGGAAAGGCGACGATAATGGAGCCGAAGGAACCATTGTTCCACAGCCGGCCGATCCCCCCGAACGTCTTCAAGGTTTCCGTGGCCAGTGTCAAACCGGTCCACGAGAATTTGCCTCCTCTAGTACTACTGGGGTATGACGACGAGACACCGCGGCGGCTTGGTGATTGTTACAATGCTGGGTGGGTCCTGTTGTGGCCAAAGAGTCTGCTTCGTCTGGAGGCGGCCGGGAGCACACCCACGAGCACGCAGCCTCAGCAAGGTATGAATATCAACACCACACCTACCCAATTATCGTCGGGTGTCGGGTTGGGTGATAGCGGACGGGGTAAGGAGGAGGCTCCATTAGTCGCTGATGACGTCGCCATGGGTGAGGATGAGGACGACGATGGCGCTACTGAATAGTATGTCTATACTGGCGCCTCCTCAGGGTTTGAGCGTCATGAGTCGGTGCCTGAATTGCCGTCTCAACATATTATGGATGACCTTCCGGTAGTAAAGAAGTTTAGGAAGAGAGCGAGGAAAGGCAAAAAAGTTGTTTCTATGATCCAGCCGCCTCAGCAGCCTCGGCTTCAGGACCGTATAGATATCCCCGATGCGGATAAATGGCATATCCCCGGTCAACCAATCCTACCAGCAACAGCGCTACGGGCCAGATTCGGCGATCTAAAGAGACTTCATGACGATGTGCTGCGGGTAGAGAAAGACCTCATCGCCTCGAAAGATCCAGGATACCCACTCTACGTGGTTAACGTTCCGCGGCAAATGTCGTATGTCGTCAGCTTCCCCGCGGATAAGTTCTTCCTCCGATTCGATTACATATTCGACATGTTTCACGTGAAGAAGCTGGATTTTACGTTTGTCCGCCTTTATGCCTTGCACATGAACTACATCATCGGGGTTGAGCAGATATCTCATATCTGTGTCGCTGACCCGTACTACATGCACGAGGGCTTCTTGGGAGTCTGCGCAAATCACCGTGAATACGCGAGGGATTACATCGTCAGTTTCATGCTCACCAATAAGGACAAGGGGGCGATTCTCGTGCCTTATCATCCCGTGTAAGTCATCCGCGCTGCTATCCTTCCTTCTATTTCAATCATTCATTTGCACGGTGGAGGCTAATTAATTTGAGGACTTATTTTGCGCAGCGGCGGGCGTGCCGTCCTCATCATCCTCTACCCCCGATTCTCCCACGCTCTTTACTTGGACTCGTCGAAGAACATTCACAAAAAGGATTACACCCACATCAAGGATGTTCTCGACAGTGCTATGTTACACTACCAATCACTGGGTGGAGAGGTCAGGGACAAGAAGATGAGGGGCGGCAGGGTCGCCTTCGGCCATAAGACCGACTTCTGCTGCATCCAGCAACCGGACGATTCTCTTAATGATGGATTCTATGTCCTACACCACATGCTGGAGTATAGACGGGATCACCAGAACCTTCACATGGCACCTTATTCCGGCGATGCCCATATTCTGCAATGGGCAAAGGACATAGGAGATATCGAGGATCATCGACTTCGAGCTGAGTTCTATAACATCCAACGCGAACTTGCCCAAATCATCATGAAGGAGGTCGTCAGAAAAACAGGGATGTTCTACGGAGAAGGACAAATGTCGTGGGAAGACGTCCGAACATGGATATCCTCTCAGCGTCTCGGCCTGCAGCCTTTCACTAGGCTCGGGGACTATCTCCCTGACTTGGATGGATGGAACGACATGTTGGAGTGATTGTCGATACATGACAATGTGTCCGTTTAGTCCATACTTTCTGTATGACAAAACTTTGAGTTATGCATGGTGAAACTTTATTTGTGATGTAATTAAACCGTCCTCCTCCTCAACTAGCGAAAATAACTCTAGTTAGGGCATTTTGGGGTACGATGAACTTTGTTATTTATGCTTATGATATGTTGTTTTTATTTTTGCCAAGTCTGTCTCTTTCTGTTGCTCAACTATATATGTTGCATATCATCGACTCATGTGATGATGCAGGTGCATAGATCATAGATGGCGTAGAAGTGCTATGCCAGGAGTATATATACGACAAGTGGCCGGAGTGTCGGGCCCTTCCGGTTTCCAAGCGACAGGCAGTAGTTAGTTTAGAGGTTCACGCTAATGCGAAAGAGGGATACGAACTCATGTTCTCAAAGTGATAGCTCTTCTCGCGTATATCATTGTTTATATGGATGACGATGTATTTGCATATCATTCGAGACTTGTATCGCTATTTTCGAGATGATGACGAGAGACCACTTTGTGTTGGATGATGATTATGATGATGACATGATTTGATGAGACTAATTGTATGTATATGCTAAAGATTATTGTATAAAGCCTATTCAAATACAAAACAAATATGCAGGAAAAAAACTAATAAATAAACTAGTAGTAGCAAGGGGGGAAATTTAGCAGTAGCACCGCATTGTCAGTAGCGCGTCCCAGCAAACAGCGCTGCAGATAATATCACTAGCACCCTTTCCAAAATAGCGCTACAGCTATTCATGTATAGCAGTAGCGTGGGACAACCGGCGCTACTGCTATACGTTAGCTGTAGCGCCTTATTAGTAGCGCCGGTGCCCGCGCTACTGAGATGCCCAAAACCCTCGCTGCTGCTAGGCTTTTCCCTAGTAGTGTCACGTAGAAATGGAGTTTTTCGAGATCGAAGCACACGTCCACAAAATGCAATCGAACAATTGCGAAAGGAAGCATGGATTCGGATTGGAGTCATACCACCATCACCTGGCCATGTTGGGCCTTCAATGGCCCGCTGCTGCATCAGGGCCCGCCTTGAGAGGATGAGATCCGACGGGCCGGTGGCCGTACCCCCGGCGGCAAGGATCCCAGAGGGAGATTGGCCAACACATTCACCCGCGGTGGCCTGATGTTGAGCTACGAGGGATTCGCTGTCCGGTAATACGCCCACCTCGCCGCCTGAGCAGGGATCTCCGACTCGACCTCCTGAATCGCCCATAAGATGAGCTCCACCTTGTCGCAACCCTCGTCGCTGATACGTCTCCAACGTATCTATAATTTTTGTTTGCTCCATGCTACATTATCTACTGTTTTGGACCATATTGGGCTTTATTTTCCACTTTTATATTACTTTTGGGACTAACCTATTAACCGGAGGCCCAGCCTAGAATTGTTGTTTTTTTGCCTATTTCAGTGTTTCGAAGAAACGGAATATCAAACGGAGTCCAAACGGAATGAAACCTTCGGGAACGTGATTTTCTCACCGAACAAGATCCATGAGACTTGGATCCCCCGTCAAGAAAGGAGGGAGGTGGCCACGAGGTTGGAGGGCGCGCCCCCCTAGGGCGCCCCCTGCCTCATGGGCCCCCCTTTGCTCCACCGACGTACTCCTTCCTCCTATATATACCTACGTACCCCCGAACGATCAGATACGGAGCCAAAAACCTAATTCCACTACTGGAACCTTCTGTATCCACGAGATCCCATCTTGGGGCCTGTTCCGGAGCTCCACCGGAAGGGGAATCCACCATGGAGGGCTTCTACATCATCACCATAGCCCCTCCGATGAAGTGTGAGTAGTTTACTTCAGACCTTCGGGTCCATAGTTAGTAGCTAGATGGCTTCTTCTCTCTTTTTGGATCTCAATACAATGTTCTCCCCCTCTCTCGTGGAGATCTATTTGTAGGATCGGAAGTATGTCTAGAGGGGGGTGATTAGACTACTTGACCAAATAGAAATCTAGCCTTTTCCCAATTTTAGTTCTTGGCAGATTTTATCTATCTTAGCACAAGTCAAGCAATCTCACACAATTCAAGCAAGCATGCAAAAGAGTATATGAGCAGCGGAAAGTAAAGCATGCAACTTGCAAGAATGTAAAGGGAAGGGTTTGGAGGATTCAAACGCAATTGGAGACACAGATGTTTTTGTCGTAGTTCCGATAGGTGGTGCTATCGTACATCCACGTTGATGGAGACTTCAACCCACGGAGGGTAACGGTTGCGCGAGTCCACGGAGGGCTCCACCCACGAAGGGTCCACGAAGAAGCAACCTTGTCTATTCCATCATGGCCGTCGCCCACGAAGGACTTGCCTCACTAGCGGTAGATCTTCACGAAGTAGGCGATCTCCTTCCCCTTACAAACTCCTTGGTTCAACTCCACAATCTTGTCGGAGGCTCCCAAGTGACACCTAGCCAATCTAGGAGACACCACTCTCCAAGAAGTAACAAATGGTGTGTTGATGATGAACTCCTTGCTCTTGTGCTTCAAATGATAGTCTCCCCAACACTCAACTCTCTCTCACAGGATTTGGATTTGGTGGAAAGAAGATTTGAGTGGAAAGCAACTTGGGGAAGGCTAGAGATCAAGATTCATATGGTAGGAATGGAATATCTTGAGCTCAACACAAGTGTAGGTGGTTCTCTCTTAGAAAATGTGTATTAGAAGTGAGGATCTGTTCTGGTGGCTTTTTCCACGAATGAAGACTGGGTGGAGGGGTATATACAGCCTCCACACAAAATCTAACCGTTACACACAATCTGCCAAACTCGGTGGGACCGAATCGTTAAACTCGGTCGGACCGATTTAGCAAACCTAGTGACCGTTAGGATTTTCTGTGGGACTGAGATGCAACTCGGTAGGACCGATATGGTTAGGGTTAGGGCATAACGTAATCTCGGTGTGACCGATTACACGAACTCGGTGAGACCGATTTTGGTAATAAGCTAACCAGAGAGTTGGTCAGGTAAACTCGGTGGGACCGATTCTCTCTTCTCGGTGAGACCTAAATGTTACGAAAAGGAAACAGTGAGTTTACATTGCTATCTTGGTGGGACCCGTCACTCACTTTGGTTGGACCGAGACGTTACGAAGGGAAACAGAGAAATTGCAATCCCATCTCGGTGAGACCGAGATCCCTATTGGTGAAACCGATTTGCTAGGGTTTGTGGCAGTGGCTATGACATGTGAAACTTGGTGGCGCCGGATACACTACTAGGAAAAGGGCTATAGATAGGATTGATACTAATGGCGCACCAGGGAAGTAGTGCGCCACTAGTATATACTAATGGCGCACCTGCTGGTGATACGCCATTAGTGTGGAAGACACTAATGGCGCACCAGAAACGGGGTGCGCCACTAGTGTTAAATATTTTTTTTCCATTTTTCCATACATACTAATGGCGCATCAGACAGACAGTGCGCCATTACTAGTTCTAACTAGTAATGGCGCACCATACAGACAGTGCGCCATTACTGTCAAAAAATTATTCTTTTTTTTTGCAAAACTACTAATGGCGCATCGTTTCACAGTGCGCCATTACTGTCGTACCCTTTACATGAGGATTCCCCCCTCCATCTCGATTCCCCCCTCCATCTCGATCTCGATTCCCCCCTCCATCTCGATCTCGATCCCCCTCCATATCTCGATCGCTATCCCCCTTCATCTCGATCTCGATCCCGCCTGCACCCTCTCCTGCTAGCTCCATCGCCGCCGACGACCCACCGCAC
>NC_057812.1:10770310-10820267 GCF_018294505.1 Triticum aestivum | reverse complement strand
TCGCCGATGAAATTTTCAAATAAAAAATTTGATGATATTTTTTAAAAAATTATTTACTGTTTTTATAAAAAATATTACTGTTTCATATTCATATTCATTTTCTAAAAAAATAATAATAAAGTGTAGACTACAATTGTTGTTAAACAACACTTATTACTGTTTTTATAAAAATATATTACTGTTTCATATTCATATTTATTTTTTTAAAAATAATAATAAATAAACATACTAATGGCGCACCGGTCTGGTAGGGCGCCATTGCTATCTAAAAAAAAGATTTCTAATGGCGCACCTCTCGTGCGTGCGCCATTGCTATCTAAAAAAGATTTCTAATGGCGCACCGCTATGTGGTGCGCCATTAGTAATCTTCCCCCCTAACTAGCCCGACCCCTTCGTCCCTCCCTCTCGCCAGTTCCACTTCCGCCCACTGCCCCGACCCACACCGCCGCTGCCCCCGCGCCTCCGCCGCCCCCGCGCCCCCTACCACTGCAGCTCCTGCCCTGCCCTCCGTCGCCGTCGCCGACAGCCCCTGCCCGCGCCCCCATCGCCGTCTTCGAGGAAGGGCTCGGGGAAGCAAGAAGGCGCCGCCGCCTCCTCGACGCGCCGCCTCCTCCTCGACGCGCCGCCGCCTCCTTGACGCGCCGCCTCCTCCTCGATGCGCCGCCGCCCGCCGCCTCCTCGGCGCCCTCCTACGGCAGCCTGCCGTTATCCAACAGGTGATTCCTCACCTCTCCCCCTTCCCCTCCTTCCCCCTAGGATACCTTCTGATGTGTTCTAGGGTTTGATTTCTAGCTAGAGAACAGAAATCATTATCATCTCTGTGAAGCTGAACTAGGCAGACTGAACTGATTTGGGTTTTCAAATTCCAAAGTCTTCCACTAGCGGCATATCGTATTAAAGCACAGTAGCATCAAAACGAATAGTTCACATATCAAGCTTTAGTGTGGATTTTAAATCTGTCCATAATAGCATCAAAGAACTGATTTGATTCAACAACTTTTACTGAAAGTCTGAAACACACTAGGAAAAGTTTCAGACCACATAAACTGTTTTTCAGACTAGTAGTTTCGAATACCCAAACTTTTACTAAATTTGACAAGATCATGTGGTTGACAAACTTGTTTCTTTTGTTTCGATAGAAAAAAGATTGCTCTGTTTCTGCTTGCTGCATTTGACAAGATCATGTTCTTTCAGATCAAAAGTTCATAGTATCATTAGTTGAATCTGCAGATTTATTTTCTCTCTGAAAAAACTGACCTCCCTTTTCAGTTCAAAAGAAAAGATTACAGTGAACAATGATCCAATTGGTATCACACTTGTTTTAGTAAGTGTATAAAAAAGATATCATCAAACAAATCCTATAGTTATTGTCTCTGTTCATGCTTATCTCTGCACAAATACTTGTTGCAACGGGCTATTGGAACTTTCGATGCTCAAAACTTGCTTCCATGCTCTGCTTCAGATAGCACACATACAAGATACTACTCCATATACTACTAGTACTACTATTGTATTTCATTTCAAAGTTCAAAATGCTGGTACTGAGATTTTCATTTCCAATGAGTGATGTTTTTCCTAGCAGCAGAAAAATAGTAGTAGCCATGTACTAGGAGTGCATTTTTTTCTAGGGTGATGGATAGATCTAGTGAGTACTGCATTTCAGTTAACTGTTATGGACAATTGTCAATTTTCTGTAATGATGATGGAACATTATAAAGCATTAATTGTACTCCAGTGTATATGAAGGATACAAAAAAATTAGCAACTTCTTTGATTTTATAAAGTTGTTCTTATAGGGGTGAAACTTCACTTGTTTTTAGGCTAGTGCAGGGTGTTGCTTTATTATTCTGTCATCATTTGTAACTATGTCACAAATAAATTGTTCCTTCTTCTTTATTTGACAAGTAATGACTTGCAAAGATGATGATCATCTTGCTAGTTTGCTAGGTTTTGTCTCCGACCATTGTGTCGTGATGAATTTGCAGGTACCCCGAGAGGCCCTTGAGATTGCCGGAATGTCCATTAACTTCCGTTCCGGCAAATTCGGGTACTCCATATGTCCTATTTTCAGCAAAGGTCATGCTGAAATTCCTGTGTGTGTAGTTGCTTGTTTTTACTATAGTTGTGGCTGCTTTCTTCTTGTATCATAAAAATATCTCTTCTGTTGCTTATCAGAGATGGCGGGAAGCAGCCACCGCCGCTCTGCGACACCGCAGTACGAGTTGGATGCTTCCGAGTTCTTCACTATCATACTTGGGACTTCAGTATCATCCATGACGCAGGTATATAAAATGAGAGATCTCCCCTAGCTTCACCCATCTTATTATGATATCTGTTGTTTGCCTACATCACTCATTGTCCCAAACTGCAGAGGTTGCCTGACAGTTTTAAGAACATGCTGATGGGTGAAGATCCGCCAAATAATGTGAAGGTGCGACAGGCCGGCAGCGGGTTTCGCAGGCTGTGGGGTGTGGAGTTGATGATCAAGGAGGGCCACATGTACTTGTCTCGTGGGTGGGAGAAGTTCTACCGTGCCTATGACCTGCGACTGAGGTACTTCCTTCTCTTCAGGTACGACGACGCCGCCACCATGCTCATCGTGAAGGTGTTCAACGCGACTATGTGTCGCATGCGCTACGCTGAAGATTATGATGCCGGTATGTTCTGCCTCTTCTTATTCCTCTACATTTGGCTTTGTCTCACATTGATTGTTAACGGTCATTGTTGCATTTGGACAGGTAATGGGAGCAGCAGCAGCGATAATGGCTACAGCCAAAGCAGCAGCGACCATGGCTGTAGTGAAAGCAACAGCGACCATGGCTGTAGCGAAAGCAGCAGCGATTCTGGTAGCAGCATAGACAACAAGAAGGATGATCCGGACTGGAGTGCGGGAGAAGAGGAGCAGAGTGGGGATGAGGAGCTGCAGGATGACCTAGCGCTGGTGGTGGCTGACCAAGGGCAAGAGATGGAGGTGGTTGAGGATGACCTAGCGATGGTCGTGCCTAAAGGTGGCCTCGCGATGGTGGTGGTGCCTGACAATGACCACGCACCGGTGGTGGCACCGGCGATCCCACAGCTGGGCGACATGACCACGCCAATTCAGGTAGAAGACTACATCCCACTGCCTCCACCGCCTCCACCGCCTCGCCGCTCTTGCCGCATCAGGCTGAGGAAGGAGAAGGAGAAGAACAATGCATGAGAACTGAACGGTGTTGGATGAACAATGTGAAACTTTTGTAATATGTAACGATGGAACTATGTGTTGGCTATGTATGTATATATGATGGAACTTGTGTGTTGGCTATCTATGTATATATGATGGAACTTGTGTGTTGGCTATGATTGTTATATGGATGCTTGTTGTATATCTCATAGGTGAAATAATGACCTGAGATTAAGAAAAAAAATTAAAAAAATTGTTACTAATGGCGCATTACAGTGTGGTGCGCCATTAGTATAGCAAACACTAGTGGCGCACCATGGGCAAAACTAATGGCGCACTGCCTAATGGCGCACCAGTGGTGCGCCATTAGTAAGATATAATAGTGGCGTGCTACTAATGGCGCACTGGTAATGCGCCATTAGTAGGCAAAACCAGTGCGCCATTAGTAGGCCTTTTCCTAGTAGTGATAGAAAGAATCGGTGGGGCCGAGTTTGACTTTAGGTTTAGGTCATATGTGGATATGGAAAGGTAGTTGAGGATTTTGGAGCATATCACTAAGCACATGAAGCAAAAGGCTCATTAAGCAACACCTCATCCCTCCTTAATAGTATTGGCTTTTCCTATGGACTCAATGTGATCTTGGATCACTAAAATATAAAATGTAGAGTCTTGATCTTGAAGCTTGAGCCAATTCTTTGTCCTTATAATTTTGAGGGATCCACTTTCCTCATCCATGCCATGCCATCCATTGAGCTTTTCCTGAAATATTCATCTTGGAATAATGTTAGCTCAATGAGCTATATGTTGGTAGGAATTACCAAAACCACCCAGGGATAGTTGCACTTTCAATATCCCCCTTTTTGGTAATTGATGACAACATTTAGATCAAAGCTTCGACAAATGATAATAAGAGTGAAATACATCGTCGCTTTGAGAAGTATGTGATAAGCAAGAGCTCCCCCTAAATTTGTGCATATTCAAAATTTGCTTTGGACTGCAAATGCACAAAGAGTCAGAATCATGGGTTACTCTTCCATGTCACATACATCTTGGTGGAGCGCTCAAAATGATAAGAGTTAAATGCATGCACTCATCACCAAGCAAAGTGAATGATCAACATAAGGATAAATTGATAGTAACATCCAACAAGCATTAAGTGTAGCTTATGATCAAACACATGATCATCAATGTCTCACAGATAAAAGCATAGTATCTCAAGCACTCAAAAGCAACAAAAAGTTCAACCAAGAAACAAGAGAGAACAAATGCAGACACTCTCTCTCGGAGCCTATGATCTATACATTTTTCTCCCCCTTTGGCAACAAGTTACCAAAAAGTTCATAGAAAATGCATAGTACTAACCGACTCAGGCTTGGTCTTCGGTTGGTGGAGTTCGGATGACGCCAAGGACGAAGGCTTCAGTAGAGGTAGTTGGAGCTGCTGGGGTAGGAGCTGGAGCTAGTGGAACAGAAGCTGTAGCTGGTGCAGAAGTGGTGGCTCTGGTGTCAGCAACTGGCACTGCAGATGATCTCTGAGCTCTGGGCACTCTGGCAAATGCATTAGTTGTATTCTTGCCCTTCCTCTCCTGCATATCATCCTGTAATTTCTCCACTACAGACTGAATTTCTGTCACCTTCACATCTAGGTCATAGAACTTTTGTTTCATGATTCTTTCCAGGCTCTCTTGGTTTCGAGACAGGGTGGCCAATCCCTTCTCAATCCTCAGAGTTGATGCTATTAGGTAACCTAGCTGCTCCTGCTTGTTCTTCAAAAAGTACTCAGATGCCTCCTCTTGAGTTGGCATCTTGGCAGCTTTCTCCATCTTTGCCTTCTCCTTCTTTGCTTGTGCTTGTGTAGATGATGGTTCATTCTCATTCATGACAACTTGATTGTCCTCAAAATCTGGATGGATGGGCAGGTGTTCCTTGTCCAGCAGGTATGTGCCTGTGCCCATCTTTGAGTTGATTAACTCCTGAATTTGTGGGGCATATCCACAACTCCTCTTGTGATCAGCTGCTGTCCTCTTAATGGTCTCTACCATGAGGCTCATCACCTTGGACTTCTGTGGCACATCAAATATATGAAGCAAATTTATTGCATGGCCTCGAATCATCTTGTGATCACCTGACTTGGGCAAGAGAGTGTGCCTTAGGATCCAGTTGATAGTTGGCAACCCTGACAGAAGATAATGCACTGAGCCAAACTTGAAAGTTTCAAGTGCCTTGTTTGGGATCTCCTTGTACATGTTGGACATGGAATTGTGATCCATCTTCTTCTTGGCATATATGTCCAAGTCATCTTCCTGCTCTTCTGGGGCATTAATGAGTTGTGCCCACTCAGCAACTGTTGACTGATATCTGGTTCCTTCTGACATCCACACAATCCTGCCATATGGATAGAAGTGTGCTGTGGAGTAGAATTGCATGATCAGCTCTTCATTCCACTTTGTGAGCTTCTGCCCAACAAAGTCTGCAACTCCACAACCTTTGAAGCTGTCATACACTCCAGGATAGTGTTCTTCATTTTCCTTGATATATTCCCAATCAACCCATCTCATGTCACAAACTATGGGCTTCTTATCAAGCAGCACTGTCTCATAGAAATCCTGCTATTCCTTGGTATGAAACCTGTAATCCACAGCAGTTCTTCTCCTTGAAGCATACAGATCTGCTTCTCTCCACTTCCTCAGCCCTGAATCTCTTCTGATTTTCATGTCCTCAGCCACAGGATGAGCATCATTATGGTCTGGGATCTTGGGCTTTAGCTTCCTGAGCACTTGACCTTCTTCTTCTTCAGCAATGTCAGGCACTGGGGCCTTGTTCTTTTCAGTAGCAGATATGTTCCTGGTGTTTCTCTTTGGTGCACTCTTGGGCTTAGATGCAGCTTTGGGGGCTTCCTTGGGCTTGGATGCAGTAGCCTTATGGCATCTCCCATGAGTTTCTGTGCCTTTGGTGCTGGAGCAACAACCTCTTCTTCTTCTTCTCCCTCAGAGTCTCTCCTCATGGAGGGTTTGCCAAGAACTCTGGCAGTAGTGGTTCTGACTCTCTTCTTTTTCTTCTCTTGGCCACTTGCTTCCTCTTCAGATTCCATGGTGAACTTTATGGTTCCTTCAGGTGCAGCCTTCCTAGGCTTAGAGGTAGGAACTCTTCTTGCAGGTGCCTTTTTGTGCATTCCAGGCTTGATGGCTGCAGCTGACCCATACTCTTTCTTGAGCACCTTTTTCTTGGATGTGGCTTCCTCCTCTGCCACATAGTCCTCATCCTCTGATTCTGATGTTCTCTTCTTGTTTGCTCTAGTGGCAGCTTTGGGCAGATTGCTTGGGGTGCTCCTGCTACCCTCATCAGAACTGCTAGAGGGACTAGTGCCCTCACTCATATGAACCTGCTCCTCAGATCTGTTCTGGCTGTCACTCTGATCAGACATGTTGCTTGTGCAGACAACTGACCCTGTGAATAGTTTATAGAAGAGATAGAGTGGATGAGCATCACAAAATGCAGAGATTTTTGCAAAAGATAGAATCAAAAACTTAGTTTTAGTTTTCCACAGAAAGCATTTTGGATCAACCGATTTGCACACTCGGTGATACTGAAGCAGCTTTTGGAACCAAAACTAGTGAACTCGGTCAGACCGAGTCACAGTTCGGTGGCACCGAGACTGCTAGGGTTTCACAAAGTCCTGAACTCGGTCTCACCGATTTGTAATTCTCGGTCAGACCAAGAACCACATGTGCAATGGCCATGTCCGAATCGGTGGAACCGAGTTCCGCAACCCGGTGGGTCCGAGATGGTTTCGGCGGAAATCTAAACCAAAATTTTCGAATCTCAACTATTCTACAGATTGTTTTAACTGGATAGGAGTGTTTCAATCGTGGCAAGAATCATTAAGAACACAATGTGCTAGGAGTCGGACGGGGATTAGCACTGTGATCGAGTCCATACCCTAGTTCGGCGGCGGACTCGCTACGGTGGCAACGGCGGAGATGAATTCCGTTGTCGGCAGCGGAGACCAGTGACAGGAGGCGGCTGGCAATGAGGAGGACGATCCGGAGACCCAGGAGGCAGAGTGAGCTATGCGCGGGCGAAGAGGTTTCGGAGAAATTCCAAAAAAAAATCCCGTGAGTATATATAGCCCGACCCTGTCGGTGTGACCGAGTGGAACAACTCGGTGGCACTGAGATGCATAACTGTTGACAGTTATAGCAACTCGGTGTGACCGAAAAGTTCAAATCGGTTGCACCGAGGTGAAAACCTAGATCGACTTAGTGATCTCGGTATGACCGAAATGGAGGAATCGGTCAGACCGAAAAGCACAAAGAAGTTTTGGAAGTTTAAGTCTATGACAAATCGGGGACTCTGAGTGCTCCTCACACAGAGTGGTTTGAATCTGACTTGATCAATTTTGTGATGTAGCATGAATAGAGTTTGAGATGAGAAAAGCATAGATAGCTAGATAAGGTTCTTAGGCATTCTTGTCCATCCACTTGGCAAAGAAGAAGAGAAAACCAATCAATCAAAACAACAAGTGGATGTCCTCGAATGAGTAAAATATGCAATCAACATTCTCACACAATAAAATGGCAAATGAAATATGTGGCAAAGCATGCACAACCAATTCTAGCATCTATCAAGCAATTGGCGATGACTAGGTCATCTATATATGAGTATATTGACTTAGGAGTCAAATGAGAACATTTGATCATAGGTCATATTCATCGTTTAAGCACAAGTGGGGTTACCACTTTTACATAAAGCATTGTTGTGTTCACATCATTAGAGTTGCTTTAGCTTAATTCTTAGAGTAAAGCTCCCCCTAGATGTGATATCCCCCCTTAAGAGGGATGAACTAACCTTGGGTTTTGTCGATGATGACTTCATGTAGATGTTGAAGATGTGGATGCTCAATGTTGATGTAGATCAATTGGAGCTATCCATTGGAGTGAGTTGCACTTTCAATACCTACATGGGTTAGTCCCATAAGGAACAAACAAAGATATCCATAGACATAGAGTGATGCACACACAAGATGATGCCTATGAAAGCTTTTAGGTTACCTTGCCCCTTGACTTACCAACAAGAGGGTTTGTGACTCCTTGAACTAGTGCAAGATGTGGAAGTTGATTGCACTTGTTCTTGCCAAAATGATAAGAGTGAAGTATGTTGGCGGACCCTCAAGAACTCTCTAGTTCTTCTTCTTTTGGATCCACACCATCTTGATGGGAATCCTTGGAGTTGTAGTCGTACTTGATGAAGTAGAACTTGAAGTAGTCTTGGGAATCCACTTGACTAAGGTCTTAGGAGCTTCTTCAAATGCATAAATTTCCTCTTGAAGCTTGTCCTTGCCTTTTTGCTTGTAGTCTTGTGGTGGAAGATCATCTTGAGCTTTTGTCCCTTTGAAAGAAGTAGGATTATACTTCTCTTGTTGAGGAACAAACTTCGTCTTGGGGTATTGATCTTCTTCCCACTCAACTCCATTAGCATTGAACTTTCGTTCAAAACCAACACCTTGATTCTTCCGGTGCCTTCCTTGCTTGCATACAATTTCCTCGAATTGCTTACTTCCGGCAAGGCTCTTGTACACTCCTTTCTCTATAATTCCCTTCAATAGGCTATTTTCTTGCTCAAGTGTAACTTGGCTAAGAGAATCATTAGTGGAATCAAGAGAACTACTAGAAGCAACAATATTGGATTTAACATGATCATTGTTACTACTAGAGGAAGAATCTTTCTTGTTCTTGTTACTAAACTTGACTTGAGGCATGTAAGTGGATAAGAGTAAACGCTTGGCAATGTAAGAAGAACTTTTCTTATGAAGATCATCATTGATTGCCTTTAAGAACTCATGCTCTTGCTCAAGGTTGATCTTTTCAAAGCGTAATTTCTCATGTGTTCTTAAAAGTTCTCGATGATCTCCTAAGATAGTTTCATGAGCTAACTTAAGAGTGTTTAGTTCTTTAGTTAGAGACTCAATTTTCTCCTTATCATTGTCATTCGTCTTATCTTGATTAGCATGATTAATTGACGTTTCATCATAGTATTCATCACTAGAGTTGTCAACAAGTAAATCATCATCACCTAACAAGTCATCTTCATCACTATTGAAATCAACATACTCGGGGTGTGATACCTTTAGGCCTTTAGCCATGAAGCATGTTCCAACTCCTTCATTTGGTGAGTCAAATATGTCGTAGGAGTTGGTTGACACAAGTGCTAGACCGGAAACACCTTCATCTTGAGTATATTCGGAATCGGAGTGATAACTTCTCTCGGAGTGGTTGTCGGAGTCGGAGCCGGATACCCATTCACCAACATGAGCTTGATGTCTTCGTTTTGTGTAGCTCCTTGATGACTTGTCCTTTCTTTCCGAATCCTTGCTTCTCCGTGAGTGTCTTCGTTCATAACGATCATCTCTACTCCTTCTTTCTCTAGATGGTGATTCTTCTCTTCTACTTCTTCTTTTGGGAGAGTCTTCTCTTCTCTTGTAGGGAGCCGTACACTCATTGGAATAGTGTCCGGGTCTTCCACAATTGTAGCAGTTTCGCTCTCGACTAGAAGATCTTTTGTCATTGTAGGACCTTGACTTGGAGCTTCTATCTTTGCTTCTACTCTTGTAGAACTTGTTGAAGTTCTTCACCATTAAGCTCAATTCTTCATTGAAGGTTTGCTTCTCACTTGATGATGTGGGAGCTTCACATGAGGCTTTGTAAGCACCACTTGATTTGTTGTGAAATTCCTCTTTATCCTTGAGTGACATCTCATGAGCAACAATTCTTCCAATGACTTCCGTTGGCTTGAGATCTTTGTAATTGGGCATCATTTGGATCAATGTGCACACGGTATCATACTTTCCATCCAAGGCTCTTAGGATCTTCTTGATGATGAATCTATCGGTCATCTCTTCACTCCCTAAGCCGGCAATCTCATTTGTGATAAGAGCAAGCCTAGAGTACATTTCAGCGACAACTTCACCATCCTTCATTTTGAACTTGTCAAGTTGACTTTGAAGCACATCCAATTTGGATTCCTTGACGGAGTCGGTACCTTCGTGCATATCAATCAAAGTATCCCAAATTTCCTTTGCATTCTCAAGACGGCTGATTTTGTTGAATTCTTCGGGGCACAATCCGTTGAAGAGAATATCACAAGCTTGAGCGTTGTATTGCAACATCTTCAACTCCTCCGCGGTGGCTTCACGGTTTGGTTCTTTCCCATCGAAGAAGTCACCTTGCAAGCCAACACACACAATAGCCCAAACGGCAGGGTTATGTCCAAGAATATGCATTTTCATTTTATGCTTCCAACTAGCAAAATTAGTACCATCAAAGTAAGGACCTCTACGGTGATAATTTACCTCGCTAGACGCCATACTCTCCTAGGTTGTGAAACCAAGGCTATGACCACCAAAAGCTATGGAGATCAAAGCAAATGGAGACCAAAGCTCTGATACCACTTGTAGGATCAGAAGTATGTCTAGAGGGGGGGTGATTAGACTACTTGACCAAATAAAAATCTAGCCTTTTCCCAATTTTAGTTCTTGGCAGATTTTATCTATCTTAGCACAAGTCAAGCAATCTCACACAATTCAAGCAAGCATGCAAAAGAGTATATGAGCAGCGGAAAGTAAAGCATGCAACTTGCAAGAATGTAAAGGGAAGGGTTTGGAGGATTCAAACGCAATTGGAGACACGGATGTTTTTGTCGTGGTTCCGATAGGTGGTGCTATCGTACATCCACGTTGATGGAGACTTCAACCCACGGAGGGTAACGATTGCGCGAGTCCACGGAGGGCTCCACCCACGAAGGGTCCATGAAGAAGCAACCTTGTCTATTCCATCATGGCCGTCGCTCACGAAGGACTTGCCTCACTAGCGGTAGATCTTCATGAAGTAGGCGATCTCCTTACCCTTACAAACTCCTTGGTTCAACTCCACAATCTTGTCGGAGGCTCCCAAGTGACACCTAGCCAATCTAGGAGACACCACTCTCCAAGAAGTAACAAATGGTGTGTTGATGATGAACTCCTTGCTCTTGTGCTTCAAATGATAGTCTCCCCAACACTCAACTCTCTCTCACAGGATTTGGATTTGGTGGAAAGAAGATTTGAGTGGAAAGCAACTTGGGGAAGGCTAGAGATCAAGATTCATATGGTAGGAATGGAATATCTTGAGCTCAACACAAGTGTAGGTGGTTCTCTCTCAGAAAATGTGTATTGGAAGTGAGGATCTGTTCTGATGGCTTTTTCCACGAATGAATACTGGGTGGAGGGGTATATATAGCCTCCACACAAAATCTAACCGTTACACACAATCTGCCAAACTCGGTGGGACCGAATCGTTAAACTCGGTCGGACCGATTTAGCAAACCTAGTGACCGTTAGAATTTTCGGTGGGACTGAGATGCAACTCGGTAGGACCGATATGGTTAGGGTTAGGGCATAACGTAATCTCGGTGTGACCGATTACACAAACTCGGTGAGACCGATTTTGGTAATAAGCTAACCAGAGAGTTGGTCAGGTAAACTTGGTGGGATCGATTCGCTCTTCTCGGTGAGACCGAAATTTTACGAAAAGGAAACAGTGAGTTTACATTGCAATCTCGGTGGGACTGATCGCTCACTTCGGTTGTACCGAAACGTTACGAAGGGAAATAGAGAAATTGCAATCCTATCTCGGTAATACCGAGATCCCTATCGGTGAAACCGATTTGCTAGGGTTTGTGGCAGTGGCTATGACATGTGAAACTCGGTGGCGCCAGATAGAAAGAATCGGTGGGGCCGAGTTTGACTTTAGGTTTAGGTCATATGTGGATATGGAAAGGTAGTTGAGGATTTTGGAGCATATCACTAAGCACATGAAGCAAAAGGCTCATTAAGCAACACCTCATCCCTCCTTAATAGTATTGCCTTTTCCTATGGACTCAATGTGATCTTGGATCACTAAAATATAAAATGTAGAGTCTTGATCTTGAAGCTTGAGCAAATTCTTTGTCCTTATAATTTTGAGGGATCCACTTTCCTCATCCATGCCATGCCATCCATTGAGCTTTTCCTGAAATATTAATCTTGGAATAATGTTAGCTCAATGAGCTATATGTTGTTAGGAATTACCAAAACCACCCAGGGATAGTTGCACTTTCACTATTCGATGTAATCTTCTTTTTGCGGTGTGTTTGTTGAGACCGATGAATTGTGGGTTTATGATCAAGTTTATCTATGAACAATATTTGAATCTTCTCTGAATTCTTTTATGTATGATTGGTTATCTTTGCAAGTCTCTTCGAATTATCAGTTTGGTTTGGTCTACTAGATTGGTTTTTCTTGCAATGGGAGAAGTGCTTAGCTTTGGGTTCAATCTTGTGGTGTCCTTTCCCAGTGACAGTAGGGGCAGCAAGGCACGTATTGTATTGTTGCCATCAAGGATAACAAGATGGGGGTTTTATCACATTGCATGAATTTATCCCTCTACATCATGCCATCTTGCTTAAGGCGTTACTCTGTTTTCTTGAACTTAATACTCTAGATGCATGCTGGATAGCGGTCGATGAGTGGAGTAATAGTAATGCAGGCAGGAGTCGGTCTACTTGTCTCGGACGTGATGCCTATATACATGATCATACCTAGATATTCTCATAACTATGCTCAATTCTGTCAATTGCTCAACAGTAATTTGTTCACGCACCGTAGAATACTTATGCTCTAGAGAGAAGCTACTAGTGAAATCTATGGCCCCCGGGTCTATTCTCATCATATCAATCCTCCATCACTTTATTGTTGTTTTGCTTTTTTACTTTGCCTTTTATTTTACTTTGCATCTTTATACCAAAAATACCAAAAATATTATCTATCATCTCTATCAGATCTCACTCTCGTAAGTGACCGTGAAGGGATTGACAACCCCTAATCGCGTTGGTTGCATGGAGCTATTTGCTTTGTGTAGGTACAAGGGACTTGCGTGTACCCTCCTACTGGATTGATACCTTGGTTCTCAGAAACTGAGGGAAATACTTACTCTACTCTGCTGCATCACCCTTTCCTCTTCAAGGAAATCCAACGCAGTGCTCAAGAGGTAGCAGGAAGATTTTTGGCGCCGTTGCCGGGGAGTCTACGCAAAAGTCAACATACCAAGTACCCATCACAATACCTTATCTCTCGCATTACATTATTTTCCATTCGCCTCTCGTTTTTCCTCTCCCCCACTTCACCCTTGCCATTTTATTCGCCCTCTCTTTTCCGTTTGCCTTTTTCTTCGCTTGTCTTTTTTTGCTCGTGTGTTGGATTGCTTGTTTGTCACGATGGCTCAAGATAATACCAAATTATGTGACTTTACCAATACCAACAATAATGATATTATGAATTTTAAGCAACTTGATCATGAACATGTTGCACAAGCTTGGGAGAGAATGAAATTGATGATACGTAATTGCCCTACTCATGGTTTGAATTTGTGGATGATTATACAAAAAAATTATGCCGAACTGAATTTTGCTTCTAGAAATCTTTTAGATTCGGCCGTGGGAGGCACTTTTATGGAAACCACTTTAGGAGATGCTACTAAACTCCTAGATAATATTATGGTTAATTATTCTCAATGGCACACTGAAAGATCTACTAATAAAAAAGTGCATGCGATAGAAGAAATTAATGTTTTGAGTGGAAAGATGGATGAACTTATGAAATTATTTGCTACTAAGAGTGTTTCTTCTGATCCTAATGATATGCCTTTGTCTACTTTGATTGAGAATAACAATGAATCTATGGATGTGAATTTTGTTGGTAGGAATAATTTTGGTAACAACGCATATAGAGGGAACTTTAATCCTAGGCCTTATCCTAGTAATCCTTCTAATAATTATGGAAATTCCTACAAAAACTCTTATGGAAATTTTAATAAGATGCCCACTGAATTTGAAACTAGTGTTAAAGAATTTATGAATTCATAAAAGAATTTCAATGCTTTGCTTGAAGAGAAATTGCTTAAAATTGATGAATTGGCTAGGAACGTTGATAGAATTTCTCTTGATGTTGATTCTTTAAAGCTTAGATCTATTCCTACAAAGCATGATATCAATGAGTCTCTCAAAGCCATGAGAATTTCCATTGATGAGTGCAAGGAAAGAACCACTAGGATGCATGCTACGAAAGATGCCTTTATTAAAGCGTGTTATTCCAATTCCTATGAAAATCATGATGAAGATATAAAAGTTATTGACGTGTCCCCGATTAAATCTTTGTTTTGCAATATAAATCTTGATGAGACTGAATATGATCCACCTTTACCTAGAAGGCGTTCCAAAAGTTCGGAGTTTTTAGATCTTGATGATGAAATTGATAAAAGTGGGATTGAAAAGAATAAAACCCTAGATGTTGCTAAACCCACTATTTTGGATTTCAAGGAATTTAATTATGAAAGTTGCTCTTTAATTTATTGTATTTCCTTGTTGCAATCCGTGCTAAATTCTCCTCATGCTTATAGTCAAAATAAAGCGTTTACTAAACATATCGTCGATGCCTTGATGCAATCTTATGAAGAATAACTTGAGTTGGAAGTTTCTATCCCTAGAAAACTTTATGATGAGTGGGAACCAACTATTAAAATTAAGATTAAGGATCATGAATTTTATGCTTTATGTGATTTTGGTGCTAGTGTCTCCACTATTCCCAAAACTTTGTGTGATTTGCTAGATTTCCGCGATTTTGATGATTGCTCTCTAAACTTGCACCTTCCGGATTCCACTATTAATAAACCTATGGGAAGAATTAATGATGTTCTTATTGTTGCAAATAGGAATTATGTGCCCGTAGATTTTATCGTTCTTGATATAGGTTTCAACCCTTCTTGTCCTATTATTCTTGGTAGAACTTTCCTTAGAACGATGGGTGCAATTATTGATATGAAGGAAGGGAATATTAGAATCCAATTTCCATTAAAGAATGGCATGGAACACTTCCCTAGAAAGAAATAAAATTACCATATGAATCTATTATGAGAGCCATTTATGGATTGCCTACCAAAGATGGCAATACCTAGATCTATCCTTGCTTTTATGCCTACCAATAAATAATTCATCTACCTTATGTTTAGATGTGGTTTTATGTTTTAATTAGTGTTTGTGCCAAGTTAAACCTATAGGATCTTCTTGGATGATAGTTATTTGATCTTGCTGTAATTTCCAGAAACTTGCTGTTCACGAAAACAATTGTTAAAAATCACCGGAACGTGATAAAATAGTGATTACAATTAATGCTGATCAATAAACAAATTGCATAGGTCGTCCTATTTTGGCTGATTTTTTGGAGTTCCAGAAGTTTGCGTTAGTTACAGATTACTACAAACTGTTCTGTTTTTGACAGATTCTGTTTTTCGTGTGTTGTTTGCTTATTTTGGTGAGTCTATGGCTAGTAAAATAGTTTATAAACCATAGAGAAGTTGGAATACAGTAGGTTTAACACCAATATAAATAAAGAATGAGTTCATTACAGTACCTTGAAGTGGTCTTTTGTTTTCTTTCGCTAACGGAGCTCACGAGATTTCTGTTGAGTTTTGTGTTGTGAAGTTTTCAAGTTTTGGGTGAAATCTTTTGATGGATTATGGAACAAGGAGTGGCAAGAGCCTAATATTGAGGATGCCCATGGCACCCCCAAGATAATCGAAGGACACCAAAAAGTCAAAGCTTGGGGATGCCCTCGGAAGGCATCCCCTCTTTCGTCTACTTCCATCGGTAATTTTACTTGGAGCTATATTTTTATTCACCACATGATATGTGTTGTGCTTGGAGCGTCTTGTATGATTTGAGTCTTTTCTTTTTAGTTTACCACAATCATCCTTGCTGTATACACCTTTTGATAGAGCCACACATGAGTTGGAATTTGATAGAATACTCTAAGTGCTTCACTTATATCTTTTGAGCTTTGTAGTCTTGCTCTAGTGCTTCACTTATATCTTTTAGAGCACGGTGGTGGATTTGTTTTATAGAAACTATTGATCTCTCATGCTTCACTTAGATTATTTTGAGAGTCTTAAATAGCATGGTAATTTTCTTAAAAATCTTAATATGCTTGGTATTCAAGATTTGTAAAACTTTCTTTTTAGTGCGTTGAATACTAAGAAAAGTTTGATGCTTGATAATTGTTTTGAGATATGGAGGTGATAATATCAAAGTCGTGCTAGTTGAGTAGTTGTGAATTTGAGAAATGCTTGTGTTGAAGTTTGCAAGTCCCGTAGCATGCACGTATGGTAAACGTTATGTAACAAATTTGAAACATGAGGTGTTATTTGATTGTCCTCCTTATGAGTGGCGGTCGGGGACGAGCGATGGTCTTTTCCTACCAATCTATCCCCCTAGGAGCATGCGTGTAGTGCTTTGGTTTTTGATGGCTTGTAGATTTTTGCAATAAGTATATGAGTTCTTTATGACTAATGTTGAGTCCATGGATTATACGCACTCTCACCCTTCCATCATTGCTAGCCTCTTCGGTACCGTGCATTGCCCTTTCTCACATTGAGAGTTGGTGCAAACTTCGATGGTGCATCCAAACCCCGTGATATGATACGCTCTTTCACACATAAACCTCCTTATATCTTCCTCAAAACAGCCACCATACCTATCTATTATGGCATTTCCATAGCCATTCAGAGATATATTGCCATGCAACTTTCCACCATTCCGTTCTTCATGACACATTCATCATTGTCATATTGCTAGCATGATCATGTAGTTGACATAGTATTCGTGGCAAAGCCACCGTTCATAATTCTTTCATACATGTCACTCTTGATTCATTGCATATCCCGGTGCACCGCCGGAGGCATTTATATAGAGTCATACTTTGTTCTAGTATCGAGTTGTAATCATTGAGTTGTAAATAAATAGAAGTGTGATGATCATCATTTAATAGAGCATTGTCCCAATAAAAAAAGAGAAAGGCCAAAGAAAAAAGAAGGCCCAAAAAATATATATAAATATAAATAAAAAAGGGCAATGCTACTATCCTTTCTTCCACACTTGTGCTTCAAAGTAGCACCATAATCTTCATGATAAAGAGTCTCTTGTTTTGTCATTTTCATATACTAGTGGGAATTTTTCATTATAGAACTTGGCTTGTATATTCCAACGATGGGATTCCTCAAATGCCCTAGGTCTTCGTGAGCAAGCTAGTTGGATGCACACCCACTTAGTTTCTTTTGTTGAGCTTTCATACATGTATAGCTCTATAGTGCATCCGTTGCATGGCAATCCCTACTCCTTGCATTAACATCAATCAATGGGCATCTCCATAGCCCATTGATTAGCCTCGTTGATGTGAGATCTTCTCCTTTTTGTCTTCTCCACATAACCCCCATCATTATATTCTATTCCACCCATAGTGCTATATCCATGGCTCACGCTCATGTATTGCGTGAAGGTGTATAAATTTTGAGATTATTAAAGTATGAAACAATTGCCTGGCTTCTCATCGGGGTTGTGCATGATGAGAGCATTCTTGTGTGACAAAAATGGAGCATGACTAAACTATATGATTTTGTAGGGATGAACTTTCTTTGTCCATGTTATTTTGAGAAGACATAATTGCTTAGTTAGTATGCTTGAAGTATTATTATTTTTATGTCAATATGAACTTTTGTCTTGAATCTCTCGGATCTGAATATTCATGCCACAATTAAGAAAAATTACATTGAAATTATGCCAAGTAGCACTCCACATCAAAAATTCTTTTTTATCATTTACCTACTCGAGGACGAGCAGGAATTAAGCTTGGGGATGCCTGATACGTCTCCAACGTATCTATAATTTTTGATTGCTCCATGCTACATTATCTACTGTTTTGGACCATATTGGGCTTTATTTTCCACTTTTATATTACTTTTGGGACTAACCTATTAACCGGAGGCCCAGCCCAGAATTGCTGTTTTTTGCCTATTTCAGTGTTTCGAAGAAATGGAATATCAAACGGAGTCCAAACGGAATGAAACCTTCGGGAATGTGATTTTCACACCGAATAAGATCCAGGAGACTTGGACCCCCCGTCAAGAAAGGAGGGAGGTGGCCATGAGGGTGGAGGGCGCGCCCCCCTAGGGCGCGCCCCCTGCCTCGTGGGCCCCCCTTTGCTCCACCGACGCACTCCTTCCTCCTATATATACCTACGTACCCCCAAACGATCAGATGCGGAGCCAAAAACCTAATTCCACCGCCACAACCTTCTGTATCCACGAGATCCCATCTTGGGGCCTCTTCCGGAGCTCCGCCGGAAGGGGAATCCACCCCGGAGGGCTTCTACATCATCACCATAGCCCCTCCGATGAAGTGTGAGTAGTTTACTTCAGACCTTCGGGTCCATAGTTAGTAGCTAGATGGCTTCTTCTCTCTTTTTGGATCTCAATACAATGTTCTAACCCTCTCTCGTGGAGATCTATTCGATGTAATCTTCTTTTTGCGGTGTGTTTGTTGAGACCGATGAATTGTGGGTTTATGATCAAGTTTATCTATGAACAATATTTGAATCTTCTCTGAATTATTTTATGTATGATTGGTTATCTTTGCAAGTCTCTTCGAAATATCAGTTTGGTTTGGCCTACTAGATTGGTTTTTCTTGCAATGGGAGAAGTGCTTAGCTTTGGGTTCAATCTTGTGGTGTCCTTTCCCAGTGACAGTAGGGGCAGCAAGGCACGTATTGTATTATTGCCATCGAGGATAACAAGATGGGGTTTTATCACATTACATGAATTTATCCCTCGACATCATGTCATCTTACTTAAGGCGTTACTCTTTTTTCTTGAACTTAATACTCTAGATGCATGCTGGATAGTGGTCGATGAGTGGAGTAATAGTAGTAGATGCAGGCAGGAGTCGGTCTACTTGTCTCGGACGTGATGCCTATATACATGATCATACCTAGATATTCTCATAATTATGCTCAATTCTGTCAATTTCTCAACAGTAATTTGTTCACCCACCGTAGAATACTTATGCTCTTGAGAGAAGCCACTAGTGAAATCTATGGCCCCTTTGTCTATTCTCATCATATCAATCTTCCATCACTTTATTATTATTTTGCTTTTTTACTTTGCCTTTTATTTTACTTTGCATCTTTATACCAAAAATACCAAAAATATTATCTATCATTTCTATCAGATCTCACTCTCGTAAGTGACCGTGAAGGGATTGACAACCCCTAATCATGTTGGTTGCGTGGAGTTATTTGCTTTGTGTAGGTACGAGGGACTTGCGTGTAGCCTCCTACTGGATTGATACCTTGGTTCTCAGAAACTGAGGGGAATACTTACTCTACTTTGCCGCATCACCCTTTCCTCTTCAAGGAAATCCAACGCAGTGCTCAAGAGGTAGCAGTCGCCGACGAATCTCGCTTTCTCTAAAAAGGTTGCGTAGCGGATGATCTCGATGTGGATATCCGCCCGCTCGTCTCGATTGGGAAACTGCTCCTGCACCACCCGCCGCATCTCCCTGCGGGCTTCCGACGAATTGGCATCGATTAGGGGCAGTGGAGCCACTCCAGGCGGTGGCAGTGCCACCGTCTCCGCCACCCGAGTCGCCGGCGCCAGTCGACGGATTCGGACCCACCAGCATCACTCCCCCGCCAAGTCCGTAAGCAGAAGCCGAGCGCAGAACAGATGGTTGCGTGGTGGTGGGGGAGGGGCTGCAGATGCGCAGTAATGCAGGGGTTAGTGGGGAGGCGGGGATAGGTGGGATTTTGGCTCACCGCCGGTGCGGTTCCCGATGAGGGGGGTGGGTGGGTGGGTGGTTGACTCGTCTCAGAGTGTGTCATCTCCTAGCCTCCACTGATGATGGTTTCTTTGGTTCGATTTGAGTCTTCTTCTTCAACCGATTCTCTGTCCGTTTCCATTTCCTCAGCAACTGCCTTGGCAAAGGAATCCAGATTTCACAATAGAACCAAACACATCAAGAGACGCTTCAACTCCATCCATGATCAAGTCAAGTAGGGAGACATAGTGATTTGCAAAATACATATGGATCTGAATATAGTAGACCCGTTGACTAAGCCTCTTCCACGAGCAAAACATGATCAGCACCAAGACTCCATGGGTGTTAGAATCATTACATTATAATCTAGAATATTGACTCTAGTACAAGTGGGAGACTGATGGAAATATGCCCTAGAGACAATAATAAAATTGTTATTTATATTTCCTTATATCATAATAAATGTTTATTATTCATGCTAGAATTGTATTAACCGGAAACTTGATACATGTGTGGATACATAGACAAAACACCGTGTCCCTAGTAAGCCTCTACTAGACTAGCTCGTTAATCAAAGATGGTTAAGTTTCCTAATCATAGACATGTGTTGTCATTTGATGAATGGGATCACATCATTAGGAGAATGATGTGATGGACAAGACCCATTCGTTAGCTTAGCATTACGATCGTTCAGTTTTTATTGCTACTGCTTTCTTCATGTCAAATACATATTCCTTTGACTATGAGATTATGTAACTCCCGGATACCGGAGGGATACCTTGTGTGATATAAAATGTCAAAACATAACTGGGTGATTATAAAGATGCTCTACAGGTATCTCCGAAGGTGTTTGTTGGGTTGGCATAGATCAAGATTACGATTTGTCACTCTGAGTATCGGAGAGGTATCTCTGGGCCCTCTCGATAATGCACATCATAAGAAGCCTTGCAAGCAATGTGACTAATGAGTTAGTTGCGGGATGATGCGTTACAGAACGAGTAAAGAGACTTGCTGGTAATGATATTGAAGTAGGTATGAAGATACCAACGATCGAATCTCGGGCAAGTAACATACCGATGACAAAGGGAATAACGCATATTGTCATAACGGTTCGACCGATAAAGATCTTCATAGAATATGTGGGAGCCAATATGAGCATCCAGATTCCACTATTGGTTATTGACCAGAGAAGTATCTCGGTCATGTCTACATAGTTCTCGAACTCGTAGGGTCCGCACGCTTAACATTTGATGGCGATTTGTATTATGTGAGTTATGTGATTTGGTGACTGAATGTTGTTCGGAATCCCGGATGAGATCACGGACATGAAGAGGAGTCTTGAAATGGTTGAGAGGTAAAGATTGATATATTGGATGATGGTATTCGGCCACCGGGAGAGCTCCGAGGGGTACCAGGTACATATCGGAGTACCGGCGGGTTACCGGAACCCCTCGAGGGAAGTTATGGGCCATATGGGCCATAAGAGGGAGGCACACTAGCCCACATAGGGGTGGCGCGCCCCCCACATGGAAGGAGGTCGCATAGGACTAGGAGAGGAGGCGGCGCCTCTTTTCCTTCTCCTCCTCTCTCTTCTTCCCCTTCCCCCCTCCCAATAGAAGGAGGGGGCCGAATCCTACTAGGAGTCGAAGTGGGACTCCTCCCCACTTGGGGCGCGCCTAGGGCTGGCTCCCTCACCCTCCCTCGTTTATATACGTGGGGAGGGGGTGCCTAGAACACACATCAATTGTTCCAAGCCATTTACAGCGCTCCCCTCCACAGTTTGCTCCTCCGGTCATATTCATGTTGTGCTTAGGCGAAGCCCTGCGCGGATCACTTCACCATCATCGTCACCATGCTGTCGTGTTCACGAAACTCTCCCTCGACACTTTGTTGGATCAAGAGTTCGAGGGACATCATCGAGCTGAACGTGTGCAGAACTCGGAGGTGCCATACGTTCGGTGCTTGATCGGTTGAATCGAGAAGACATTCGACTACATCAACCGCGTCAAGTAAACACTTCCCCTTTCGGTCTACGAGGGTACATGGACACACTCTCCCCCTCTCTTTGCTATGCGTCTTCTAGATACATCTTGCGTGATCGTAGAAAAATATTTGAAATTGCATGCTACGTTCCCCAACACAAAGATGGCGGTTGCCTCCCTAAACGCATTCTCCTGTTCAGGAGCAATCGTTACCGTGGGAGACAAACCAGCAACCCAGAACACGTTCATTGCTATGAGGCACAAGGTAGTCCTAGTCTGCCAACGCTTAAAATGTGTCCCGGTAAACTTTCCCGGTTTCAGTGTAGCGGTGAAGCCATGAGTCGAAAAGTGCCTAAAATAAGGTTTTTGGATTGTTGGAAATATTAGCACTTTTCCGACTAATCTAAACCACGAGCAAGCAGTAAACATGGAAAGTACGGCATGCATCTCATACCGACACCTAAACATGCTGGCACGTACAATACATAGAATCGAAACATCTATGAACGGCATATATACGACTAGCACATATACGAGTAAACGAGGGATGAACATATTATACCCTCCGGTTGGCCAGGCCAACACGGTGGCGGCAGCAGCAGCCTCAACGTCGTTCATGGCCTTCTTTTTGGCGGCGGCGTCTTCGACCATGGTGTCGATGCAGAGGAAGTAGTGGAAGCAGAGGCGGATGGAGACGGGGACGAATCGGAAGCAGTTGCGTCGAGACGCTCCCCAAAAACCTCACCTGCTCTCCCGACCAACCAGGCACGCGGTCGTCGGGATGCTTCACTGCACTGGCCAGCGCCTTCTTATATAGGCCTAGGCCGTTTTGTAAGCGAGCTCGGCTCATTCCCGCAACCCGCCCGATCGTCCGCGCGCGCACGTAGGGGCGAGGCGGGCGGAGGAGGAGGAGGAGCGCGCATGTACAATTCATATTCCTAAGCTCCCAATAGCAAGTGGTGGAGCAGCCCTTATAAAGAGGTATCACTCTTCTTACTGTAGCAGTATGATATTAAACTTCATACACTTCCCACCACTTGCCGTACACATAAATGGGTCTTAGAGATTAAACAGGAATTATTGTCTTATATGGGCCTAAGCCCATCCAAAATCCATCATAACTTCTATATTACCTGATCGCCAATCTTGCCCGTACATTTCCCAATTCGACAAAATCCATCATGTTTCACACGAAAGAACAAGTGTTGCCTATGTGAATCGAAAGATATATACTACGTTTCAAATTCCATTAGTCGGATCAAACATGGGTATAACACACAAAGATGGGGCACGCGTGCGACTGTAGCAATGCAAACTAGTGAGATTAAGAGGAGAGGATGTAAATATGGACCACTTGTCGACATCTTATAAACTGTAGAATTATTTATTCGTTAAAACTTGTGTATAAATATTCTCCTTAATGACCAGTAAAAAATGACAAATATCTTGCCATTGTTCAAAAATATAATTCTTTTTCCCAAATGATAACACCCACGTGTGGTATCTTTGCACATCACCCACACGCCTTGATCCATCTTGATTATGTTTTGCTGCATGAATCCTAAAGAAATCTGAGTGTCACGTAGGCATAGTGTGTTGTGTAGGCGTTAGAACACTCGCCAACACGACTCGCAGCGTGCGGTTTGCCAGCTGCGCTGTGTGGGCGAACCAGTTCCCGCCCACACAGTCGCCACCAGTCCACGCGCGTCTGGGTGAACTGCCCTTCGCCCACACGGCGCTCGTACCGTGATAGATGGCAACTGCAGTTGCGCGCATGCGGCAACTTTTTTTGAAAAAAACATCCACTTTATTAATTAAAGATACAATATTCTCCATAGGCTCCTCAAACCAATCTCTAGTCACAGAAACTTACGCTAGCCTAGCAAGTTCATGAGCAACCTTATTAGCTACCCTATTACAATGTTCAAATCTAGTCAACGGAAAATCGCATGCCATGAAATAGCAATCCTCGAATACTGCCGCCGCAACTCCCGCCGATTGTCCTCCATTCTTCATTGTGCCGATGACTTCCATATTATCAGAGTTAATAATAAGACGATTGCATCCCACCTTTTGTGCAAGAATTAAACCAAACATAAGAACCATCGCTTCTGCTGTTAGTACATCAGCACACCAATCGATCTTCCAATTTCCGCCAGCAAGGAAGTTTCCTTTGTCATCTCTGAGCACCGCACCTGCCGTGCCCCGGAGCAGATCATGGTCAAAAGAAGCGTCAACATTTAGTTTAACAAAACCCATAGGAGGTCGGCTCCATCCTTCTTTTCTACTAGTCGCACTAGGGGAGTGGGCATTCACATAGTTTGCAGTTATAACACGAATCCCCATCGAAATCTGATTCACTTCTTGAGATTTCCCTTCATGAACCAACATGCGTATCTCCCACCATAAATACCAGGCGATTATCGTGATTAATTCACTTGTATTTTGGCAACCTAATATAGATAGTTCTTGGTGTGGCATAAGAAGTAAAAATTCAAGAACCGCCTCACCCGCACGATCAATAACACAAGCTTTCTTAATTACCTCGTACATCCCAGCTTTTCCCAAACCTCTTTTGCCTTCTGACACAGAAACAAGATGTGCTTTGTATCTTCTTGCCCATTCGAGCAAGATGGGCAAAGTGGCGAAACTTTTATATGTCTATTGGCAAGTGTAACACGACACAGTAGAGTTCCATGCAACGTTCGCCAAATAAATATCTTTACCTTCGCCGGACACGATAATTTCCAAATCTTATCCCAAATAGGATTGACATTGGTACGACCCATACCATTAGTATATTGCAATTTCCTCCAGTGTTGTTGGTTCCATTCCTCCAAATAAGCTGATCGAACAGTGAATACACCATTTTTTGTATAGCTCCAGGTGATGAAATCCGACATATTCTGCATAGGGAGGGGAATCGCGAGGACCCTTTGCACATCAATTGGCCACAAAGTTTGTCTCACCAAATCTTCATCCCAGAAATTCGTGATTGGATCAATAAGATCAGCCACCTTTGACAGAAGTTGTCCACTTCTAGGAGTAATAATTTTTCTATTCGCACAATTCAGAATCCACGCATCTCTCCAAATATCGATGTTTTGTCCATTTCTAACTCGCCAGATATAACCATTTCTCAAAGAGTTCACTCCCGCCATAAAGATTTGCCAAGTAAAGGAGGATCCCTTCTTTAAACTTGCGTTCATCAAATCTCCCTCAGGGAAATATTTAGCTCTCAAGATGGTTGCACATAAATATTCTGGATTCTCGAGAAGACGCCACGCTTGTTTAGCTAATAGCGCCAGGTTGAAACATTGTATATCTCAGAAGCCCATACCTCCTTGATCTTTTGGAACACACATTTTCCACCATGCCATCCAATGCATCCTCTTCTTATTGCCCTCGTCACCCCACCAAAACTGCAACATTGCGTTAATAATTCCTTTGCAAAATACAACAGATTTGAGCAGAATTTCCTTCCCTCCAGAAGATAACAATTTTTCCTTCCATCCACTAATTTTCATAATGATTCGATCGGTCAGGAACTGGAAACAATCACTTTTATCCATGCCCACATTTGTCGGCAAACCCAGGTATTTGTCATTGAGGGCTTCAGTCATAATATTTCAAATTGTACATATTTGTGCCTTGTCTTCCACTTTAGTATTGGGACTAAAGAATATACTAGATTTTTCAACACTAACCATTTGCCCTGAGGCGGCACAATACAAATCCAAAAGCGATTTCAGCGCCTCCGCACTCCTTGGATTGGCTCGCATAAGGATCAAAGAGTCATCAGCAAAAAGGAGATTGGAAATTGATGGGGCATCTCTGCAAACCTTTATACCGGATATGTTTCCATTCTCCTCCGCATTAGCTAAAAGGGCATTCAAACCCTCTGTACATAATAAGAATAAGTAGGGAGAAAGGGGATCTCCCTGCCTCAATCTTCTAGTTGGTTTAAAGCTCTCCGTCTCATCATCATTAATACGGACCCGGTACTCCACAGAGGATACACATTCCATAATTAAATTCACCCAACTCTCTTTAAAACCCAATTTTAGCATAATTTCCTTTAAGAAACACCACTCCACTCGGTCGTATGATTTGTGCATATCTAATTTGATGGCACACAAACCCTCTTCACCCGCCCTTTTCTTTTTAATTGTATGGAAACATTCATATGCCACCAAGATATTGTCTGTAATCAATCTTCCGGGCACAAAGGAACTCTGAGTTGGGCTAATAATATCTGATAGGATTATCTTTAGACGAGCAACAACCATTTTTGAAATAACCTTATACACCACATTGCACAAGCTATTTGTCTAAATTGGGTTACCTTTTCAGGAGAGTTAATCTTTGGGATCATTACAATTGCAGTATCATTCCATCCAGTTGGTATAGAACAGGTATTTACCGCTTGGAGAACCTCTTCGGTCAGGTCATCTCCCAACATAGACCAACATCTTTTGTAAAAAAATAGCGTGGAGACCGTCAGGACCTGGCGCTTTTAAATCACTAATATCAAAAAGGGCCTTTCTAACCTCCTCGGCCGTATAGGGGGCGAGAAGAGCATCATTCATTTCATCGGTCACTTTCCATTGAACAAGAGATAGAACCTCCGAGTTAGGATGGGAAACTTCTGATGTGAAAAGGTTTGAGAAATACCCCATAATGTGATTCTTCATCTCTGTACCATGCACCCAAACACCATTATCATCAAGCAATTTTTTAATCTGATTTCTTTTCTTTCTAGCCGTTGCCGCATTATGAAAAAAGGAGGTGTTACGGTCCCCATGCAAAAGCTAGTTTGCGCGACCACGTTGTAGCCAGTAAATCTCCTCTTGTTCTGACAGATTTTCAATGAGGACAAGAATCTCCTTTTGTCGTGCTTGAGACTCCGCACACATGGGTCCCCTCCGCAGCCTTTCTAGTTCTTTTTTTAGTTTGTTAATTCTTTTTTTCGGTCCCTTCAGAATATCGCGGTCCCAAATATGCAGATCTGCCTGCACCGCTCGTGTACGCTCAGCGAGAGATGGCCCAATGCCCATCATCTTTGCTTTATCCCATGCTGTACGTACAATTTCTACAACTGTCTCTTCTTTGAGCCATCGAGCTTCAAATTGTTTTGCTCGACCCCTTGGGCGATTGAACATATTCACATCAAAGTAATCTGTATCTAGTATGAGGGGTCGATGATCAGAGTGTACGTGTTCTTCATTTATGATCGCAGCCCGAGGAAATTTATTCGCCCAGTCCACATTGCAAACTGCACGGTCAAGTATCTCCCTAATTTCGCCTCTCCTCCAGGTGAAGAGATCGCCAATACATCCCATATCATCTAGACCGCACTCTTGCAAACAATTGCGAAAATCTATCATCATAGCGTTAGGTCTGGCATTACCGCCCTCCTTTTCAGAAGATAGTAAAATTTCATTAAAATCACCCAAGACTACCCAGGGGTGTTTGCCCTTACAATGTAAGTTTCGAATATCATCCCAAGACAAACTACGCTCACTCCAGCTCGGACGACCATACAACCCCGTAAATCACCATTGTACAATATCCTCATTCATAAATAAAATATCAATGAAATTATCCGAGACACAATTCAAAACAACTTTATTTATCTTATAGTAAAACAAAACAAGGCCACCGGCCCGACCATCGCTCTCCACTACAAACATGGAATCAAAATTTAAAACATGACGCAGCTAATCGGCTTTACATTTATTCAAGTGAGACTCTGAAAGAAAAATCACATCTGCCTTAGTACGTCCTTGGAGCTCCAAGAGCTCTCGAACTGCCGTGGGGGGAGCATACCATGGCAGTTCCATCCTAGGATTTTCATTTGGCCCGGCGGACCTCCTCCTCGGAGGCCGCCGAGCGCATGCGGCAACTAGGTTAAACACACATGACAACTGCAGTTGCGTGTACGTGGCAACCAGGGTGAACACACATGGCAACTATGTTTTGACCACATGTGGCAAGTAGTTGATCACAGACGGCAACTATGGTTTAATTGCACGCGGCAACTACCATAAATTAGACATGTCAACTATAATTAACCAAAACAGAAAGAGTTGACATGCTTTTACAACTATATTTGTCATCCTGAATGACAACTAAAGCATCATCCCGCGGATACCTAACTTAGCTGCGCCAGAACGTGTGGGTATTTTGCTTCGTGCCGAGTGGCAGAGCTTCAAGCAAATGGTTGGGCAGGCCATGCAGGCTAATCTATAGAGATTACCCCTTTGATTGCCGTTCCACAAACCAAAACTAAATGTATAATGAAGAAATACTGCTACGCTGGGCGGGCCGGAGCACGTGTTTGCCCCCCACGTAGCTCCGTCCCTGTTCACGCCACACGCACGGGATGGGATGAGTAGTATTTGTTGGGCGTGTGGCACGAAGTAGTTGCGCCCACACGCGCATGTGGGCTGTCTCCTGCTCACTCCACGCATGGTGTGTGGGCGGATGTCTAGTATGCCACACATGTGGGCATTATCACGACCCTGAGATTTTTTTAGTGAAAAATATAAAAAAAATTAGTAAAGGAAAAGAAACTTTCCTTTTTCTTTTTTGAGGGAGGAAAAGAGAGTTTTCTTGTGTTGATGTTTGGGCCTGCTACTTCTTCTTTCTTAACCAGAGAGAAGCCCAACAGGCCTACCCTGGCGGCTCCTACCAGCACACCAGACCCAGGCCCAGGCTGTGACACTCTTCCCTGCCGCCGTCAGTCCGCTCACCCGTGACCGTCGCTGCCACCAATCCCCCAGACCCCGCTGCCGGGCGACCTCACCTCCGTCCCCGCCCCGATTTCCTTGTCGACCCACCACCGACCACTACGACGGCTTGAAGCTTCAGCCTCAACCAGCGACCCTCGCCAGTGCCGACGCCAACACCTCCTCCGGCCCCATCCCCGCCTGGGACCTCATCAACAGGCCACCCTCTTCGACCTCATCCTCTGGTAATCAATCATTCCCTTCCAGAAGATAAAGATTAAAATCAGAGGATATGCCTGTACCTGAAAATGTACCAATATATCTCTACTATTAAAGGGGATCGAACATCATGGTGGTTCGACCTCCCCTCGGTTCGACCAACTTGTTCGATCCCCCCGCATTCACCTCGTTCGATAACCCAACCCTCCACCCCTGCTCGTACGTGCAAAAAGGATCTCCTCCCACGATCCCACCCATCCCCGCACGAAAGAAAAAAAAATAGAACAACCCACGTACGCACGTCCCACCGCCCACTCCCCTTCGCCAAATCCATCTCCCTTGATCCCCATCCATTCCTTCCCATCTGTCTCGATCCCACCGCCCCCACACCCCGGAGGAGAGGCAGCGACCGACGGGATACGACGTCGATGCTGGTGGCGTGAGGACGGCCCAAGCACCACCACGACGGCAGCTCGCCGCTACGGTGGTATGTACTGGCGTCCCATCTCCAACTCCAAGATATGGGTAAGCGCCCGTGATTCCCACCCCTCCCCTCCCCTAAATTCCGAATCCCCCTCCTGTCTCGATCCCGCCCACGTTTTGATCCAGAGGCTATTGCAGCACTGGCTTCTTGGCGATGGAGGATCGGCATCCTGCACCACGAGAGCAGATTGGGTGTTGCTATGCCCGATTCCATTGCTGGATTGCTTGTGCTCTCCACGGCCACTGGAGTGGGTAGCGGGTGAGTTGGAGTTCGATTTTGTTATAGGGAGAGGTATTTAATCTGTGGGCTAGGATCTGCATTGGGATCTTGAGAATTAAGTGTCACCAAGCGGTGTGTAGTTGTCAATCAATTCCGTGATTTGAAGTTTGCCCTTAATTAGAATCCTGAAACTCAAGAACGTGGGTTTATGTATTTTATCAGCCTAACCCTAAATGAAATAAATCAGTTACTTTGCACAACCAAGTCGATATTGTGTTTAATTAGTAATTAGTGAAAAAATACTGCATACGTAATTAAGAAGTTACATGAGCAGGTTCCATTGTCCAGCTGACATGTATGCCTGTGCAGATCTTTGGTGTCTGCGCCATATGCTGCTGGATGGCACAAGAGGTGTTCAAGTGAGTGAATGACATGTACGCCGTGGCGGCACAACCCTGTTTCAGGGAGAAAAGGACTGAGGCCCTATAGGTAACAACACATCATTCAGCCACGCGAAACAAACTTGTTAAGTACCTCATTGTTATACCGCACACACTTTTTGTAATACTTAGCCATAACTATAAACAGCTGCGGGATAAATTGTTCTTGTACAAACAGGGGGTGGCTTTTTTATACAGTTTGGAGAAGACCCTTCTGTTAAAGAAGGTTATGATGGTATAGAGCACTCCGGAAACATACCAGCCGCCAACATGATTTGATTGTCCAGTATATTTGATGCTGCAAAATCTGAAAGCTGCAAATGTAATGTTGAACATCTCATTTCAAAGTATTATGTAATGATGTTTTTTTCTCTTTTAACTTTATATTCTTTATCTCTTAATAAATGCCACGGTTATTAATTTAACTTTGGGATAAGAATACGATTTTCTGTCTCATTTCGCACATAGAAGCTTGAGCCTTTTCCCATTTGTGTTCTCATCCATTTTTATCTTGCATAAATTTAGGATCGTTGTTTTTCCCTTGCTAAGCTATTTTGTACAATTTCATGCTTTAACCAGTAACCACTAATTCTTCTCATGCAGATACGTGGTGAAATAAATTATATTCCATGGCCATTGAATTCGATAATTATACAGGTTTCATCTTTTGACTCAAACATGTAGGGGTTCAAGAATGTTTTTTTTCTAGATTAATTAGTACATATATTTTTTGAAAGCATTAGGTTTTTTGACTGTTAGAAAGTAGATATGAAGGAATATTTGTGGGTAGTTCAATGCGTTCCGATTGTAAGACTAAACTATATACCATCTACATATCTTTATTTAAACAAATAAATGCATTCGGATTGTATGATCCTGTAACAAAAGGAGAACTATTTGGATGCAGTTTTGGTTGAGTTGATTCTTAATAGTATCATCTTAATATGTCACCCATGCATACATGAGGTTTTTCCCGTTGCAACGCACGGGCACTCACCTAGTATGAGCTAATTGCAGCACGGGTACACGATGGAGCTCATTGCATCAATCAGTACTAGCTCAGCACCTCAAGCTTTGCATGCTAAATTTCTGTGGGTGGGGGACGATTCCACCGGCGCGTCGTTGTCGCCTGGATGACGTTCCCGCCGATTCCATGGCGGTCGTCGTGTCTAAGAGCACGGGCACTCACCTAGTATGAGCACTGGCAAAGGGCTCATGCGCATAGTGCTCAATCAAAGTGAAGCGATGAAGACGGTGCTCGGACGGCCGTGCGTCTTGGAGCCATCCACTGAGTTTGATCAGGTCGAAGCACAAGGCCACAAGCGCTACATCACCCCTCTGGACGCACAATCGTTTTCTACGCGCCTTTTCTCCAACCGTGAGGTATGAGATTGTCTACGACTGCAAAAACTGAATTTGCCAGTCCTTCGTCGTTTCTAAACTCCTAGTGCGCACCAGATTTGGTTCGGCCCGAACGGGGACTGGCTGGCCTATCTGCAAGAGAATGGAGGCATCCAATTGCACAACGTATACACAGGAGATACGGTCCAGGCGCCACCTTTTGAAGCCATAGGCCTTGTCAACGCGGGGACACATGTCATACGGAATTTCAACTACGATCTCACAATGGCTACATTGAAGAAGATAGCCATTGCGCATCCACCCGCCAGGTGGGACGGCTTCAATTGCTATTTTCTCATTGCCGTATTTGACAACATGATTGCCATCACCGGCTCTGAGGCTAGCTCCAACGCAAAATCCTGGTATATGCTGGCCCTACCACATCTTTCTTCTCGTTGCTACCAAGATGCTGTCAACCATGCCGGGTGGATCTTCGCGTTTACAGACGATGGAACTTGTTCCATGTGGGATCCTCGCGCAGGCGGTAAGCAAATCCGATCCCTCCGTACTCTTCTTCAATATTTACCGTCGCTAAGGCGGTCCTTGTTCGAGCACGCAGGTTCCATGCAGCCTCCTCGCGAAATTCAATCACCACATCTCAACCAGGACATACCCTACCAGAATTAATGGAACAGTTGGATCGTCGAGTGGCACCTCGTCCCCGATTGCAGAAGCTTAAGCAACATGCTTCTCGTGCAAACTGCTGTACAAGTGTCTGGAGGAGCGCTTATCGTCCCTTACCTGGGTCGGAAACTGTGTGCGTACACGACGTCGAGCTGCGTGGTGTACAAGATGGATGGATGGGCTAGGGACCTTTGCGGGGCAGAATGGGAGCCGATCAGCGACGTAGGTGAGTACTCCATCTTCGTAGGGAATAGCTACCCCCGCATGATACATATATGATCCGCCGTCCATGGAGAGGACAACTTGCCGTTCCTTAAGAATAGTTGCGTCTTTGTCGCCCGGCGCATGGCGCACTTCATGGAGAGGACAACCGATCTCTGTCGCTTTTCCATGGACGGTTCTGCCATGTTGGGCTCTGAAATGCCAAGCTGCACTTTCGGATGCGATACGAACGCGCTTTGGATCGTGTCGTCACTGTGCAACTTCGATGACCGGAATGAACCCATGGACAACATGGACGCGGACGTGCTTTAATTCGCTGTAGGCTACCCAGTGTAATAAGGATTATGTGTGCTTCTACTAAATTAAATAATTGCGTACCAATATATCAATATGTATTTGAACTTATGGTTTATTTGATTAGTTTTAGGGGCCATTGTATGTATCACACACTTTCATCCGACTATACTAGCAATTTAGCCGATAATTCATCCTGGAGCCCGGGCTCATCTGCACCTGATAAGCAAAAAATTCAAAAAAAATACTAGAAAAATTCAAAAAAAAAACAAAAAAATTCGGGTGGTAGATAAGTTGATGCGTGAGGTCCGCTCCAAAATTCAACCCATTTGGACATCTGAGTAGGCCTCGGCAAAAAAGACAAATCGGGTCAAAACAGTTTGTGAACAGTAAACTTTTTCACAGATCCTGATTTTGTCTTTTTTGCACAGACTTGCTCAAATGTCCAAACGAGTTGCATTTTGCAGCGAACCTCACGCCCCTAATTATCTACCACCCGAATTTTTTTTGGAATTTTTTGAATTTTTCTAGTATTTTTTTTTATTTTTTTCGTGAGCACGGGTGCAGATGAGCCCGGGTGCAGATTCGCCGCACTCCAATTTAGCACATTTCCTACACTAAGAAAATAAAGCCGTCGGCGGCGCGGCTGTTGCAGACGATCGGCAAGTCCCGGATGAACTTTAATGTTGACGAGCGCCGACATTCCTGCCGCCGATGGCTTTATTTTCTTATTTTAGGAAATGTGCTAAATTGCTAGTACTACATTAGCATGGTCGGATGAAAATGTGTGATACATACCAAGGCCCCTAAAACTAATCAAATAAACCATAAGCTCAAATAGATATTGATATATTGGTACACAATTCTTTAATTTAGTACAAGCACACATAGTCCTTATTACATTGGGTAGCCTACATGGAATTAAAGCACGCCCGTATCCACGTTGTCCATGGGTTCGTTCCAGTCATCGAAGTTGCACAGTGACGGCACGATCCAGACAGCGGCAGTATCACATCCGAAAGTGCAGCTTGGCATTTCAGAGCCCAGCATGGCAGAACCGTCCATGGAAAAGCGACAGAGATCGGTTGTCCTCTCCATGAAGTGCGCCATGCGCCCGGCGATAAAGACGCAACTATGCTTAAGGAACGGCAAGTTGTACTCTCCATGGACGGCGAGTCGTATATGTATCATGCGGAGTAGCTATTCCCTACGAAGATGGAGTACTCACCTACGTCGCTGATCGGCTCCCATTCTGCCCGGCGGAGGTCCCTAGCCCATCCATCCATCTTGTACACCACGCAGCTCGACGTCGTGTACGTACACAGTTTCCGACCCAGGTAAGGGACGACAGGCGCTCCTCAAGACACTTGCACAGCAGTTTGCACGAGAAGCATGTTGCTTAAGCTTCTGCAATCGGGGACGAGGTGCCACTCGACGATCCAACTGTTCTATTAATTCGGGTAGGGTATGTCCTGGTTGAGATGTGGTGATTGAATTTCGAGCGGAGGTTGCATGGAACCTGCGTGTTCAAACAAGGACCGCCTTAGCGACGGTAAACATTGAAGAAGAGTACGGAGGGATTTGCTTACCGCTTGCACGAGGATCCCACATGAAACAAGTTCCATCGTCCTTAACCGCGGAGATCCGCCTGGCATGGTTGACGCATCTTGCTTGCGACGAGGAGGAAGATGTGGTGGGGCTAGCATATACCAGGATTTTGCGTTGGAGCTAGCCTCGGAGCCGGTGATGGCAATCATGTTGTCAAAGACGGCAATGAGAAAGTAGCCATTGAAGCCGTCCCATCTGGCGGGTGGATGCGCAATGGCTATCTTCTTCAATGTAGCCATTGTGAGATCTTAGTTGAAATTCTGTATGGCATGTGCCCCCGCGTTGACAAGGCCTATGGCTTCAAGAGGTGGCGCCTGTACTGTATCTCCTGTGTACACGTTGTGCAACTGGATGCCCCCGTTTTCTTGCAGATAGGCCAGCCAGTCCCCGTTCGCGCCGACCCAAATCTGGTGCGCCCTAGGAGTTTAGAAACGATGAAGGACCGGCAAATTCAGTTTCGCAATCGTAGGCAATCTCATACCTGACGGCTGGAGAAAAGGCGCGTAGGAAGCGGTTCTGCGTCCAGAGGGGTGATGTAGCACTTGTGGCCTCGTGCTTCGCCCTGATCAAACTCAGTGCATGGCGCCAAGACGCACGGTCGTCCGAGCACCGTCTTCATTGCTTCACTTCGATCGAGCACTACGCGCATGAGCCCTTTGCCAGCTGAGGACATCGGCGCCAGTGCTCTTAGACACGACGACCACCATGGAATCGGCGGGGACGTCATCCAGGCGACAACGACGCGCCGGTGGGATCTTCCTGCCACATGTGCATCTCGTCCTGCTTATGAACCCTCTTAACATCCCCAACTCCGGGCGCCATTTCTACCTCGCCGTTGACCGCCTCCAGTTCAAGATGGTGCGTGTCCAACATCCCTGTTACCATGCATTTTTGGGTTCCTCCCAGCTGATACCTGTGTCCAGTTAAGCATCCACAGATTGTGCGCATTGAACAAGATTTTTATTCTTGTGAACCTGTGGTTGTTTTTGGTGTGCAGAGGACACTACTGGAGCTCCTAGGTGTTGTCTCTGACCGCCTTGGCCCGGTGCCCATTGCCATATGTGTTTCATCCCGGGATGAGCTAGATGCTGTCTGTGCTGCTGTTGCCAACCTCCCCTTCGTGTCCTTATCACCGCTGGTATGCTCAAGTTGGTTGGGTGCCAACTTCCATGTTCAGTTCTCTGATATACTTTGCGGTTGCATCATTGACTATTGTGGGATAGCTAAGTGTATGATATACACAATTTGCAGTATTAATCGCTTAATTCTTCAAGGGAAAACATTGATAATATTGACACCTTCGTCTAGGAATTATGATTGTGCAATTGCAGATATTTTTATATTTATCCAACGAGCCCAGGCTTTCTTGCTTTTCCGTTACCCCTGCTATAGTAATATGAACATTGTTTCAGGTTCTCTTGATTGTTCATGATCCTTGCTGTAAAGTACTTTTGCTACTCCCTCCGTCCCACAATATAAGATCGTTTTCAAAGCTATGGTACCTTGAAAAACGATCTTATATTGTAGACGGAGGGAGTAGTTAATAATATCAATCTGTGGATTTGTGTACACAGTACAGCGATCAAGATGAAGCTGAGCGTGCATCTGTTCTTGAGAAATCCCGTCGGGCAGCAATACAGCGAAATCAAATTGAAGATACTTCTATTGATGAAAGTCCCAAGCCTGAAAGTGTGGTCTTGAAGCAAAATATTACAGTTGTAACAGATGCTTGCTTGCCTTCGGCGGCGATGGGAGAGGCTCCCCTTATGTCTCGTGTGCTGATAAACTATGAATTGCCTACAAAGAAGGTGAGCAGTCCTGATTTTTCATGATACTTTACCTTCAGGACTTCTGTGGCCCAAATACCCTTAGCTGTTTATGGTAAATTTTACCTTTCAGTGCTATCATGCTTTCATGCTGTTTCGTTGTGCACCATTGGTTCTAATCTGTAGATCATTTTGTCTTACCTGATGTTTGTGTCTGAATTTTTCAGGAGGCTTACTTAAGACATGTATCAGCATGCTTGGCAACAGGTAACTTAAAAAAATATCAATTAGTCCGCCTTTTGGAAGTGCTGATGTAGTTGATGTACTATGATTGTGCAGATGGAATCGTGATTAATATGGTGGTTGGTGGTGAGGTGGCTCTTCTAAAGTCTCTGGAAGAAACCAGTGGATTTTTCATTGCAGAGATGCCAATACATGTAAATAAACTCTTCTTAACACTTGAAATCTGTTTTGCTAGTAATACAGTGAGCTCTTGTGGCCTAAACTGATTTTTTTTTTGCAATGCAGCTTTCCGAGATATTATGAGAGTTTCAATCCGCTTCAGAAATTACTGTTACATGTCAGGACTAACTACTCCAGTTTCTATTGGTGCTACTTTGACTTGTGGGATTACTCTTTGCTTGCTTCATATGTGGATTAGTCTTAAAATTAGGTTTCAGAATAATGGGATTGATGTTTATTACTTCTATTTACTGAGAAATGGACCCTTCTCTTTTACTTAAAAGTCCTTATCTGTCTATATACTTCTATTTCGTACATCGTTTCTATGTGCTTGTCAATTATTTATGGAATGAAGGTTTTCAGACTAGTACTACAATCAAACCTATTCGTAAGCAGTGGAAAATTACTTGCACTAACATCTGTTGGTATTGCCGTGAAATGCTGCAGCTATGTTAGAATTGGTGTGGCTTTGTTATATTATCCTTTCGAAAAATACATGCTATTGTCTGTTACTCCCCCCGTAAAGAAATATAAGAGCATTTAGATCACTACTTTAGTGATCTAAACGCTCTTATATTATGGAGGGAGTACAATTGAAAACACTAGATGTTGAGAGGGATCTACTCGTACAATTCACCATTATCCTTCATAATTTATTACTCCCTCATTTCATTTTTATAAGTCATTTCAGACAACTGAAAATAGGCTGCTTTGCATGCTGTCTGAAATGTCTTCGAGGACTTATAAAAGTGAACAGAGGGAGTAATATATTTCACATAGTATTCTTCTGGTGTTGTATTTTTCAATATATTCCTGTAAAAGATGAATAGAGTGGGCCCATGCATCCATCTTTTATGTTTGTTCATTTGGCATACATCATTTTGCATTCTCTGGAGGTGTATACTGTTGGTTGAAATGTTATAACTAAAATCGATGATGTTTACTCTGCTTCCACCAATTTTTTTTACGCAATAATACATGGAAGTTGGATAGGGAACACTTCATATTTTCCTTCAAGCTGTCAAATAACGGAATATGGCATTGTTCATTTCAACGTGGTGCCCGGTGGTTGCTCTTCCCTCTACTGCAATTCAACCAGAACCTGCTGGTGCCACTTATATTACTCCCGGAGTCCTCATTTTGTTTCCCGCTGTAGTGTACTGATGACTAAATGGCAGGCTGGAATTCTTTGGTTTTGTTTGATGATGTTGCGCAAACGATATGCTACTTCGTGCTAGATTTTTTTTCCGCGAGGAGCCATTCAATACAAATCAACACTCGGTCCACACTTGACCCTCGAATCAACTAAGTCACATACTATCTGCCGCAACACCTTTTCCGCCAGGCATTCAAGCATGTCAGTCCCAGGACATGCTTGACTTGCTTGTCAGTTCCAGGATCCTCTGATTTCATAGGCATCTTCCATAGTTTAGAAAAACAATCAGCAGCAACAAGTAGAGAGGATGGCATGAAACTTGTGCGCAGGATCGCCTATCTTGGTCGAACATTTATCAAATTGGCAAAGTCCATAGCTCAAAACCAAGTGTTGTACTATCAGATCGAAATGGACATTAAAAGTTGATACGCTCTGAAAAAACATGGATGCAAAGGGAAAACACAAAGTGCCCAAGAACCATATGCATTAGTTTATCCCATCTACAAGACTGCAATGCGATAAGTTAGCTTAGCCTGATGAAATGAAACACAGGGTAACCTCAGGACGAACAAATTACGACCATGTAAAAGTATACTTGAATTATAGTGTCTGTGACTACAATTAACAGCAAGAAGATCTAACCAGTTGAGAGAAATTGGATGGACCAATATTTTCAACAGATTGACATTAGTCACAAATTTGTCACTGATTAACTCATGCGAAACTTTGTCTGAACAAAGCAAGTTCACAGGTGCCAGCATGTCATGCAACAGACTTTTGTATGAGGAGCAATATGCAGGATTCTATTATGCGAGAGATAACATTCAGGGTTATGATGTGAATGCAATCAAGGATGCATCATGGAAAACGTGTTTGTGAAGTTGCCTTCTCATGGTCCTCGAGTAAATATTTTGCCACACCATCTTTTTTTTGAAAAATAATCTCAAGATTCATCATTGGAACTAAGGTATGCTCTTTCTCAACATTTCCTAAGACAAAAGAAATGAATGCCGACTTTGGCTTTGGATAAACATCGTAATACAACACAGTTTGATATTTATTACTTACCATAAGAAACAAGATTTGATTTGTCGTTTCCGTACCAAAGACATTATCTGTCGAAGAAGCTGATACCATCTATTGTCTCAACAAGTGTAGAAACAATCAAGTTATATGTCAAATGGTGGTTGTGGGAAACTGTGAACCACACCTGATTGTGTTGTTTGGCCAGCACTGATATCTCTATGGCGACGGTGCGTAGGCGAGATTTTCTGTTGTCTTTGCCCCCCTGGAGTTAGGTGGTCGTGGTTGCCAATGCCCGCCGTCATCGTTTTCTGTCTCCATGGCCTCCTCTCGGCAAGTTAACCCTCAACTAGGAACCACTAGACAATCAGAACTAAGCAAGCCATCCTCAAACTCCTGGAAGCTTGGTGACATCACATACACAAAGAACATACACCAGAAATTATCTACATACGAGAGCCAACCTGTGATTGGATGGTTAGGGGGGCAATTGTACCCCTAGCGCACCAGGGATCAAACTCCAGGTTTGGCACTTTGCTTCTCACAAAGGCAGAATATTTTCTCAGTGGGAGATGCCTGTGGTGACTTCGTCAACGCAATACCCATCGGCTCAACCTTTTAGATATGCTCATAGGGGTATGGTGTGCGTATGTGCACTCATTACGGGATGAGTGTTTTGAGAATTCGACAACGGAAGAGAAGGAAGCCAGAAAGAAATGGCACCATTATCAACCCAAACCTAAGCAGGCTTGGGTTCTCCTGTGCATAGTTTAAGGGTATTTTATGGGTTCTGATAAATTCTCTTCTCCTCAATGTCCGTTCTATATTTGGTTTTCATATCCAACACTATTTATATTTTGCTATGTTTTTGCCCATACTACAAATGTCCCCCAGTCTTGTTCTCCTCCCATGTCGCCCTCCAACCTCTATTGTCGTCCCCACAAGCCACATATCCATATCCAACACCATGCTCCCCTATGAATTCCAAGTAGTTTTAGTACTACTTATGATATGATCAAATAGTTTTAATTTGCCAAGTTGAACCTCAAATCGTAACTAATCTCAGAATGCATGTATTGTCGAGATGACATGGTCTAATCTCTAATGAGATGCTATACAAAGCAAAACCACCACATAAATTGTTGCAAAGTTGATGTTTGGAAGTCCCGCAAGAAAGATTGCGAGTTCGTTGCTAAGACCAAGCTAGTCACATCAAGCCTTAAAACATCCAAATCTGGATATATAGCATGGGCATAAACTGTAGTATGAGTACAGAGACCTATTAACTGCCGAAAATGGTGAGTCGTAGTTTCTGCTAGTCCGCTCTCTTAATCACTAGCACTTTATATATAATGGTTACTATTCATTTTGTTTCAAATAAATCTGCTCAAACTTTCATAGCCCCAAACCTATAATGTGATCATCCTCATCCCTCCCTCTCGAGCTAGTCTAGTTCCGGGAAGTGAAACGTTATTTTTTCTACTTTCTCAAATACCGCTTAGCTTCATTTGTGAAGAGCTAGAAGTACTGAGTTGTCATAGTTTTATAATGCATATAGAATATGCTCATATGGCACAGGAGAGATCATAGTGAGTTGCCCCTGCGTCGAGCCACATGATTATCTGAAGATGGTCCACATGGCCTGGTTTTATATGCTTACAGCTATATCAATGCCACTGGCAACTTCTGAGAAGAGGGGATATGAAGCCAACCCACTTGTTGGAATCTCATACAATGTAGATATTTCAAATAATCAGGCATTCATATTTATAGATAGTAAAAGAGACAAAAAAAGCATATAAGCAAATTATAATATATTTAAGTGGCAAGTTATTTTCAGATGGAGGTATTTTTGTTTATACTCAATTTAGATTGAGAGGTAATTCTCTTTAAAATAATGGCCTAACTAAACTTGAAAATTAACAAACTTTCTATAACAAAATATAGGTCTCGCGTCATAGATATATATTTCTGTTGAGAGATGTTTCAGTTATACTTTGAGACTGAACAATGTGAATATGCATTATGTCATTAAAATACAATTAAAATGTTAACATTATATGATAATCATATTGTATTAATCAAAAACTAGTTTTAAATTTAATGACAATCGTATACAAAGAACTAAAAATGTTTAGTATAAATGGTTAACAAATATTTATTTCGCTCGTATAAGATGTATGGTTGTATGGATAGTTACCGACCCAAATACATGTTTGTTCATACTATAAAGAAAAAGTTGGCTTTTGGTTTATAGCTATCACTATAGTTTCTATATTAAAGAAAGTCAAAAAATAGTTTCCATAAATTAAGAACCGAATAAAATTGGTATTAAGAGACAAATAACAAGAACAAGTGCACATAACCCACGATTGACAAACTCTCCAACTTGGACAAAGACGTCTCTCGAATCGTGGAGGTTATATATGAGTGTAACTAGAGTTTAAGTAACTGACTCATCCAAATAGTTATGATGTTCAAGTACGCTGTTAAATCGTTCTCGCTGAGATTTTTTTTGTCGATTTATGCATTTTTATGGTGCCGAGTCTGCTCATTTGACATGCGGTGTTGCAGTTTGCAAATTGGATTAAATGAATTTACATCTAACTATTTTGTCTAAAATTTTCCCCGTGTTGAACCCAAAATGTATGCACAAGTATGATTATTTTTAATTGTTCTGTATATGATATACAATGAATTGATGAATTGCATTAGTTTTTTGAATCTGTGATTCGTCGAGGCAAATTGTTTGGTAGCAAATACAATGTGCAGATAGATATGAAGTGAAAAATTGTCAGATAACTCACTTGTATCATATAGACTTTTGTGTCATGATAACAAACGTCATTGCCTCTGTTTCTCTACCTCTACCATCTCAATCTTTTTTCACCTGTAAAATTGTAGTTTTTGGGTAGAGCCAATCGAATATTAATAAAGCTTACAAAAAATAGTTAGACATTATCATGTTAACGTTGGTATTCATCGCTGAAGGATTTGATGTGTGCGGTGTTCTACAATATTCTTGCTACCGTCTGCAGCTGCTCTTTTCATGTTTTCTACAATATCAGGAGCGTAAAGGTTGTTTGTGACAGGAGAAATTATTAATTCGGTGTTTCATTTACTGACCTGAAGGAAAGAATAGGAGCATATGAAAGGTATGCTATCTATGAATCAATAGATCTTGATTAAAAAGAAAGCATGCCACCCACCTATTTGGTATCACTAACAATATTCTAATTCTTTTCTATAGGATGGGATAGAATAACATAGTAGAGACGCACGTGTTCATATATATGCGTATATACTCACCCATATGAATGCACACATGCACACCCTATCAATATGAGCACCTCCGAGAGACCGAGTCGCCATATTATCTTGAGATTTACGAAATCACCATAGGCGCCTTGTAGTCGACGGGAATGTCTTCTCCCATTGAACGCGCATCGCCAAAAATTCTGAATAAATTCAGAAAAATATGACCACCAGGACATAAACCCTGGTGGGCTGGGGATACCATTGTCGTCCTAACTATCCAACCACAGGTTAGTTCGCGATTGGATAGAATATAGTTTCTATTAAGCACAAGTTGAAACCTGTACACAAGTTAAAGGATTAGATAGCTTAGAGCATCTACAACCTGATAAATATAATTCGGCTCCTCAAATGCATGTGGATGTGTCCGGGTGTGTCCGCGGGCAGTGACCGGGTATCCCTCATTTTTCCTTCGCTCATCTAACTACCTTATATTTGATACCTCATATCTATGCAAAGCATGAAAAATAAAATCTACATACTACATAGATAACCTATAAGCTAGGCTACACTACTCATCGTCGGAGATGTCAATGACCTCTGCGCTGGCAGTGCCGGATGGCCCTGCCTTTGGGCGGATGGACGCCGGCCTCACCTCGGGCTCCTCGTCAGACTCTATCTCAGTGAGCTCCGCGCCCCGCTAATGGAGGACGTGGCAGTCTTCCTCCACCTCCGCATCCGACTGGATGGAGTCGAGGATGGCATGCTCCTCTGCCGCCTCTACTGCTTGGGCCACGTCTAACTCAGCTAGCGCCTTAGTCATGACGAAGCCCGCAACTGGAGGCACCATATCTGCCTCTTGGTTGTATCCTCCTCATCCTCCGGCCCTGCATCCACCATGGCCCCATCCTGCTCCTCCTGTTGCTCCTCCTCCTCCAGCTCCTCCTACTCCTCTGGCTGCAGCGAGTATGGAGGTATAGGCTGACTACGAATTAGGGCTTTGCGCCTAGCCCGGATCTACTCAAGCAGCTCCAGCTGCCGTTTGATTCGACGTCGGGGCATGGCTAGCGGCGGATGATGAGTTGATTGGAATGTGGCGGCTGTGGATGGGAGTGGAAGGAAATGGGGCAGGGTATGGTTTGGGTGCCAGTGTCCGGCTTAAATAGTCAGACTAGGGCCCTCAGGCAGCGCGCCGGAGCGACGCCACACGATGCCATCGAGAATCGGAGAAGACACGCCCGCCGGACCGATGGGTTTCTAAGTGTTTTCGCGTGGGTCCCAACCAGTGGTCGAGCTATGTGCAAAGCTGAGCGGACCGCTGCCCCCGAGCCTTAAATTAAGATGAGTGTGGACAAGAAGAGCAACGGTGGCCGGCCCTTGCAGCAGCCCATAGAATGTTAGCTTTCTCCTTTGTGAAGTTCTTCTGACCGACCGACCGCGAAATGAACCTATTCTTCACCCATCTTTCTTACTCTCTACATAGGCCCTGAGAAATCAAGAATTGACGTGATATCTATTGCATTCTGCCTTCGCTATTTGGTTCAGCAGAGCTGCCTCAGAAGCACGACCTAAAGCTGCAAAATGTAAAGATCTCTGAAAAAATTCCTGGTCTGGTGAGCTGCGTGCATCAAGTTTTTTTGATCGAGACAATTAAGGCATAATAAGTTATTGTTTTGCCCGCGTATATGGGTAGAAACTTGGCCAGCTCACTGAACTAAGTAATTGTTGGTTTAGAAGCTTGTGCGTGCTTACTCTTTGATGAATCACGTCTGCATGCAACTAGCTTAGTCACGTACAGCTAGCCGAGACAGCTTAATTAATCTTGTACAAGAGACATGAGGAGATTGTACCGAGTCATTTATATGCTTCACTAGATATTATTATTATTATTATTATTATTATTATTATTATTATTATTATTATGATGTAGGTATAGATATAGATAGCTGGGACTCTGTCCTCTGCTCTTTGTGGCAAGTGATTAGACGGACAAATGAATGGCCAGCTATTTATGAATTCAAAACTGTTACATGCATCTGACTTAGTACATGCCAAGTTCCAGGTAAATACATCATTAGTTCTCAAGCAGCTCAGAGATTTTCTTGGAAATAAATGGCAGTCTTAAATTCATCTCGACTGTTTTCAGTTCATATTGTCTACTCTCGTATCAGAGCACTAAAGCAAATTCATTCAAGAATCAGGAATCATCACATCACAAACGATTTTGGTGAGCCGACTCAAACAGGGTAGCAAGTAGCACCGCAGCCAAATCAATCAACACAGCAGACACCAATTTTTGGTGGTCAATCAGCTGTGTTGACAGACAAATATAGTGCATGTCCATGAAGCTGCATTTAAAAGTATTGACATTGATGCAATTTCTCTGTGATTAACAGATCCAAAGCTCAATTGAATTCATTAGCTACAGAAAACATGCATAGAAGGAACTTGCTCAAAGGCAGTGCTTTACCGAAATACTGAATGTGACATCACATCGGTAACCAGCCTGATTGAACCTTTTAGGAAAATATCAGGTTGATAATCGATCTGCACTAAGATTTAGGGTAATCATAATAACTGATTGTTATGGACAAGAAGGCTGATTAGAATATAATTTAACCCCATGGAACTAAGCCATGTCCAGAATAACAGTAAACAAGAGCAAGAGTAACAATGTTCTTTGGAAATGACAATATGTAGGTTTACCATGCATGTGCTCTAAACTAGAAATCAAGCAAGCACGACTGTAATTAATCACCAGGAACTTGAGCCGCGTGATTCAAGTAGATTCCAAAGTACACAGGCAAATACTTCAACCAACAGAAGAATCAATTCCTGGAGGAAGCACAAGGGTTGTTTGAAGGTGACGCTACTGCTCATCTGCATCTGCTAACGACTCTGAGAACAAAGGAACATAGGGTAGAAATCGGTATGTATTGCTTTTCTCAAGATTAAGGATACAACCAACTTTCTGATGTCGCATATCATACGCCGCTAAGGTGTCACCTCCATATGAAATCAAAAAAATTGTGTCGCACTCTGGATGAATCGCATCCACCATGTACTTCTTTCCAGTCATGCTCATAAGTTTATTGATGTTGGCAGTATGCTTCAGGACTAATTCTTTGCTGTCACGATCCTTGAGGCACCAGAGCGCTATCTGGGAAACCGTCCTATTATTGTTATCAACGACAGAAGCTGCAGCATAGTGTAAGCACCCCTGTGACACTCCAATCGTAGCAAATCTTTGTCCATACGGCACACGGATAGTCTTCCACACTTTCCCCTCCATGTCCACCCCCATGAGCACGTACTCATTTTTCATGTCCATCAGGCTGCCAATCACATACATCATACAGCCAACAAAGACACATTTACCACGGAAGAACGGCGCCACTTTCTCAACCATCCCACTATCCCTGCGAGTCCAGGCTCTTGCCCGCGACGAGTAGATGTTCACTCCTGTAACGTAAGCTTCGTGAAGGGCCTGCTCGAAGTGAAGAACATTGAAATGGGATGAGTCCGCCGGATCAAAAGCCAGGCCTGCGGTACAACTATATCTGTTATTTTCTGGCGCCTGCAGCGTAGGAGGCAGCTCCACCCACCTCCCAGTGAGGGGATTGCACACGACAAAACGGAAATCATCCTCTGCCCAATTGAAAGGGGACAACTTCTCGTTGCAGCCGCAGTAGAGGAGGAGACCGTTGCAGGCGTCCACCTGGACCATGTCCATGTATTTGTTAGGCTGCAGCGAAGGATCGAACGGGGCTGCGCCGTGGCCGGATATGCTGGCGAAGTGGTGGCCGCACCCGCTGCTGTTAACGGTCTGTGGCAGCTTGTTGCGGTTGGCAGGGTCGACGATGAGGTCGCGCCAGGACACGGAAACGCACTTGAAGCGGTGGAGGGATCTGGCGGGGAGGCGGGAGAGGATCTCCAGGATGAGGTCGTCGGTGAGCAGGCCAGCCGTCGGCCACGGATCCGGATGCCTGTCCAATGTCGACATGGTGTTCCTCTCGAAGATCTCCCCCTTCTCTGCCTCCTCCATGGTCAGGGTCTACGTCGTCGGGTCGATCTGCAAATGGAGAGAGAGAGGAGATGATCAATCTGGCAGAGGAAAATCGACCGGATGGTCGGCGACCGGTGATCGCTGCCGGCCGTGGTGAGTCGGAAAAGGTACCTTGGTTTAGGTTTAGGGCGTCGACGACGGCGGTTGGCTTCTCGGAGGCCTGGAACAGGATGGCGTTTTCTGCCGATCGTATATATTCACGATCGATGTCTATAGGAGGAAAAATACCGGATCGATCGCTAAAAAAAACAAGAAAAAAAAATCGTGGTACGATCTTTTTTTAAGGGTTGTGGTACGATCCTATAGTATAAAAGAATCGATCCTTTTTCTAATTTTTTTTTGCGGGGTGATCCTTTTTCTAATCTAAAAACAAAAAAGCAAAGAATTGATTTTTTTTAATTGTCCCACTAAAAAAATGAATCAACTCATGTACTCCCTCCGTTCGGAATTACTTGTCATAAAAATGGATGTATCTACAACTAAAATACATTTAGATACATTCATTTCTTTGACGAGTAATTCAAAACGGAGGGAGTACGATCCTTTTTTCCGGGTAACACTAGTAGAAAACAGGGCATCAGTCTCATTTTCAAACACTATTTAGTGCCGGTTCTGCAATCGGGAGCTCCACGTTTGGGTTACGAACCGAGACTAAAGGAGCTCCACGTGGCTGCAGTGGGGCGCCCAGGCAGGAGGACCTTTAGTCCTGGTAGGTAACACCGACCGGGACTAAAAGGCAGCCACGCATCACCAGCTGCCAGGCACTGGGTTTTTTTTTGAAAGGAGGGGTTTAGGGGTTTTGGAGAGTTTATGGGTTTTCGTATTGTGTTTCCCCGTTTTATTTTTATAATGTTTACCCTTCAATTCTTTTACATTTAGTATTTTATTTTTATTTAATGTTTTCATTCAACTCGACGCTAGCTACTACATATAGCATTGAAGGAACCATTACACAAGATCGTCATGAACATATATAGAGAGAAGTGACCTCTATTTCTTTGTGCTGGGTCGAACAACAAGTTTTTGTATATCTATCCGACGCTACTACATATTGTTAGAGTTGTGTCGAATATTATTGTACAAGTTAGGTTGTAGTTGGACTTGGAGTCGTACGGTGTGTGTAGACAGGATACGGAGTCGTGTCCAAGTAGGACACCTGTATCCTAGGCCTCTCATATATAGCGGGGACAGACACACGATGTAACCTATGCCAACATAATAGCACAGGCACGCGGGGGAGCCGGCGGCGTGTGCCGGCGCCCGGGCGGCCGTGGTGCGGTATTGTAGCGGTGTCATGGGGAGGACTGTCCGTAGTCATGCCCCGGGGATGTAGCCATAGCGGTCAACCTCGTTAACAAATCTCGGTATCGTGCTTGCGTGATTGCTTGGTCCTCGGTAGATTGATGGAGCGCCTCGGATTTATTCTAACAAGTGGTATCATGAGTAAGGTTCGAAGAGGCCGTGGAAGTTGATCTAGAGGATCTGCCGCAGAGATCGGAAGTTGATCAGCGTGTGGCTGAGATTGAAAGTTGCGGCCACGGTGGATAGCAACTGGTTTGATCGGATCGGCGACATGATCAACCAATCTGCATGGATTGGCAGCAAGGCAATCGGAGAAGCACGTAGATGCGTCAGCGTGGAAGTAGTAGGATTTCGATCGGACTGGTGGCTCAGGCGGCGTGTACATGGGAACGGCGTCTTCGTGAGCGATGGATTGATCGTGGCAACGACGGAACGTACAGCAGCCGAGTTCTCGGCGAGATCGTATCGAGAGAGCAGCAGCGTGCAGATGACTAGGGCAGGCGGCCCGATCTGAGGCGCAAGGCCCAGCGGTGCTAGGCAGGCCCAAGGCCGTGGTGTGCCAGGTTCCAGGAGCTGGTCTCCAGCGCGACGTGCACGTTGGCATAGCAGCTGGGCGCTGGCCGCAACCGAGGCGCGCGGGCAAAGGCCCATGTCAGGGTGGAACGCAGCTGGAGCCTGGAGCGCTAGCGATCGAGGCGCAGGCTAGGTGAGCTACTGTGCGTGGAATATGCATGCGTGGGCGTGGCTGATGCTGGAAGTGCAAAGGCACGAGAGATTTGTTAAGGAAAAATATCGATTCCCTGGAGAGGTGTTGCAGTGTATTGGTACAGGATTCGTTTGGTAATTGGTACCATGTTGATCTCAAGTGTGGAGAAGAATAGAACTAGAAAACTAGTCAAACAAGTTGTGTTACGGGTGTGGAGCTGAGCTAGTTAATTGTTGAGTGGTTCCTACACGTGCACGGAGACTACAGGGACTGTTTTTTAGGCTCTTTTCTTGTATGCTAAGGAGATGATGTCATGGCAGCAGCATTGTTGTTCGGTACAGCAATCAAACGGGAGTCGAGGATGACGACGTGCGTATAAGGCTTGGAGGAGTCTGGAGCGCACCATGACAGGATCATGCAAATATAGGGCGTCAAGGCAATGCACAGAGATGTGTGGGCGGACACGGCGCAGGGTGAAGCATGGTTGCAGTCGGATATGTTCGGCTGGGTCGGACTTGTCAGTCTGACAGATCGATGTGAGTCGGTTGGTACAGAAGACGGTTGTCGGATCGGCGATGACGACATAGGAGCGTGATGCTGATGGTGCCCGACTTCTCTGACGTGGAAACACGTGGCGCAGGCCCGAGTGCTTGTGTGGCTTCGACAAGACTATGGCGCGGGGTTGATTCAAGACAGTGCGCACATGATAGCTTGAAGTCAATGGGGCGCGGGGGTGGATTGCTCATCTACCATAGAGTCATGTTGAAGGTAAAGCTAGAGTCTGGAAGACTTCACTCCATGTTGATTGAGGGGCTACGGCGTAAGTCGACAGAGAGTCGAAGCCTATTTCAGCGGGATAGCGAGAGACACGTGGATCAGACTGGGTACCAGTGGTCTAATGGAGACGTGATACTCAGCATCGGTCGGTGATGATTGGTGGTTCTCTGCAGTGGGGGTTGAGGCAGTGTGGGCTAGCTACCCGGGAGACTCGACCATGTTGACCTATAATGTGCTGCCTAGTCTCTTCCATCAGATCGGTCTTTTGGTTGCATTGGCTAGAGCATGCACTTCTACATGGTATCGGAGCCAAGAGGTCTTGAGTTCAAGACCCGGCTGGCGCAATTAAATTGCAGCCCACTTTCGGTCCACGTTTAGGCCTGAGGGAGCCACACGTGAGAGGGAGTGTTGACCTATAATGTGCTACCTAGTCTCTTCCATCAGATCAGTCTTTTGGTTGCATTGGCTAGAGCATGCACTTCTACAGACCAGGACAGCAGAGGCTCGACGCGATGATAGCGGCGAGGCGTGCGGTAAGCACGGGACACAGCGACAAGCCCAAGGCACTGGGGGTCAGATATGTTGTTAGGCAAAGTGTGTAGGGGTGCTGAAGCAGTGTTGACGAGTACCAAATTCAATTTGGTGACTGAGTCTATCGGTGCCGGTTGATGAACAAGAGTTGACCATGGTGAATCTGAGAAAGTGGCGGAGAGTCTGAAATTGTTAAAAGCTGAGAGAGTACATGGCCGTATATTCTGTGGTGTTCAGTGCACATGGGGTGTTCAGTGCACATGGCAAAGTGTGGATGACGGATACAGAAGGAGGCGGAGTGCTATAGCTGTGGGACATGTTAGAGACTATCTGGAAGAAGGCACTAGTGCAGAGCCGGGCAATAGCACCAGTTCGTAAGGCCCTTTAGTGCCGGTTCGGTAACCGGCACTAAAATGTGGGCACTAAAGGCCCCCCCCTTTAGTACCGGTTCAGCATGAACCGGTGCTAAAGGGCAACCACGTGGCACGAGCCAGGCCACGGGTGCGGTAGATCATTAGTACCGGTTGGTAACACCAACCGGTACAAAATGTTTGTGGGCTTTGGTTTTATTTTTTATTTTTCCTTTAAATTTGTGTTATCAATTTAATTTAGGATTGTTTTACGTTATAATGAGTTGTTATACTTGATATGGATATGGATATGGCATATATATATACTTGATCACTTAATTAGCTAGGATCCATCTAGTTCAAACTAATTTGCGGTTTCTTTCATAAATGATATATATATAATAACTCATCATCATCATCACATATTAATATAGAAATAAACTCTTGCATCATATCATCACCAA
>NC_057812.1:10750867-10769866 GCF_018294505.1 Triticum aestivum | reverse complement strand
ATACTAGCTAGCTAAAAATCATCGTAGTCGTCATTACCATTATTTATCATCATAGTCATTACCGCTATCTAATTACCACCAACATCAGCTTAAAGTAGAAACATTCACTTGTAACAGAAGCAAAGATATCATTGAGTTCAATATGGTCATGATATTATAAGCGTTCACAAGCAAATCACTATTTGAGATTAATTAAGTTCAGGACGAGAATACGAACATGAGAGGACAAGTACTAAGAGCATGAACTAGCTAAATCACTCCTACTGCTCCCTCTCAGGTAAAATAGCATAGAACATGTATAGCTCTCCTGATTCATCATACTGGAGCATGCAGATGAATCTGTCTCCTAATCGTGGGTTGCGCTTCTCTTTGCTGCCCCTTAGTACTTCTCTGCGATCGTTAACAATTTTGCTCCAATCTTTCACTATTAAGCATTCATCGCTTTCAGAAATCCTGAATGCACTCATGTGCAATGTAGGATATCTTGGTCGTAAGCTATGTGCTACAACATGGTAAAGTGACATGTAGGTTATTGTCATCTTTAGTCGAAGAAAGCAACGAAAATCCAGAGACTTGACTGGTGTTAATCATGGATAAAGTTTGCAGTTGAATTGACCTATAAAACTTGACTTAAGTGTGACAGCTGGTCGTTTCTGTTCAGAACCCTTACACTTTGCCAGAGAGTGTTTGGTTTGTACACGAAGTGCATAAACTTTTCCATAGTGCTCTCAAATTTTTTACCACGTGCTATAGGGGTCCTATGTAGACACCATGCCAATTTTCATCAATTTAGGAACTCATTTGAATGGTATGTTAAACGAAATTGCGTTTTGACCTTTTTAGTGGCCGATAAAGCAATTAATGGTTCGAAAATAGAGAACCATCTAAAAAGGTGCTCAAATTTGACCATGTGGCCTCCACTGTTCTACGTTAATCATGGAAAATGTTTGAAGTTCAATTGATGTATAAACGTTGACTTCAATGTCGCAGGTGGCGGTTTCCATTTGAAACCCTTACACTTCACCGGAGAGTGTTCGGTATGTACATTAAGTGCATCAAGTTTTTCTGTAGTGCTCTCAAATTTTACCACTCCCTATTGTGGTCCTATGAATACACCATGCCAATTTTCATCCATTTCAAAGCTGCTTTGCACGGTATGTTGAACGAATTTGCATTCTGACCTTTTTAGCGACCTCTAAATTACTTAGTGCTTCGAAAATAGCAAACCAACACAAAAAGTGCTTAAATTTGACCATGAGGCTTCCAGTGATCTGTGTTAATCACGAAAACTGATATATAAAAATGGACTTAAGTGTGGTAGGTGGCGGTCTCCATTCGAAACCCTTACACTTCGCTGGAGTGTGTTCAGTTTGTACACGAAGTGCATAGAGTTTTTGCTGTAATGCACTCAAATTTTTACCATGCACTACAGGGTTCTATGAGGACATCATGCCAATTTTCATCAATTTCAGAGCTCGTTTGAACGCTATGTTTCTACTGGCGGGCAGGAAATAGTGCACACCACTGGTATTTTTGGACAGATTTGCTGCTAGACCAAAAATAACAGTGGTTGGTACGTACTGCCGCCCACCATTGGTTACTCAAGTACCAGTGGTGGGCATATTTTTGTGCCCGTCACTGGTAATGTTTGTCCCACGATAAATCTGGGCATGTTTTACCAGCGGCGTCTGTAAACTGGCGTGCGCCACTGGTAAGACAATAGCAGTGGCAGGCATTGATTTTCACCCAATTTCTTAGATTATCAGTGTCTGGCACTAGACAGGACCCACCGCTAATCCGAGTAGTGCAAGCACAATGGGTCTAGTTCTGGACACTGGAATACAAGTTGGAGAGCTCTAACAAAGTAGAATGTTTCTTTTCAGGGAAACATGGTTAATTATCTTCATGATATAATGTATTGTTTACTTTCTAAATGCACCACACACTCTCTAGCCAAGAGAATGTTGTAGTTCTATCTATGGAATAAATAAAGACCACATTAAAAACATGCACATTTGACATAATTTGTCAATATTGTATAAAGCCTCTGAGATATTAGAGTGTATGGAATAAATAAAGCAGGTGCTGACAAAATGTTCATGTGAAAAATGTATTCACTAACCAGTTTCACCCCTATATAATTGCTGCATATCTACAATTTAATGTAATTATGTAACTGTAAAAATGAAGATGTAAAATTGTAAATACTAATCAGAGATAGTAAAATGGAATAATAAAATATAATAAGGTAAGTTGAGTACAAGTAACTGGTTATATGGGATTGCTCAACATTGAAAAATCAGGCGGTAAGTTGATCACATGCTAATGAAGTTCCATAAGTTCACTGATATTTTTGACTAAATATTCTATGTTGAGCCTATAATAAACTCTGTCCACTAAGATAGGTTCTTGCAAACCCATTATTTGTGTGAATAATTCTTTTCATACATACACATCTCAAAATTCATTTCTTATACATTTATACCAAACATTTTTAACTCTGCATATTTCAATATCAGTATTTTTTTAATTATTATGTAATTAAATAGCATGTAACTTATATTTTATGTAATAATATTGACATAATTTCATTGATGATATTAATATTAAAGTTTAGTAAGAGTAACTCAAATATATATCACAATAAATTCAAAACTATTATAGTGGAATTACAATTTGCTATGAAATGTATTATTTATTTATTAATTTTTATTTTGGACATTAGGTTAAACCAGATTTCTTATAAATCAAAATAAATCATTTCCATCAGCAGAATTTATGCTATTTAAATGTTCTGTAATGTTTGCATATGTTGTTCCAATCTTAATATATTTAACTATCTTGGTAGCGTAGATGCTTCTATTATGCACACGACTAAAGATATTCCCTTTCAAGAACAAGCACGATACTTTAGTGCCTTTTGTATTGAAAGGAGAGGAAGTACCAAGAGGAAATTACAGAGTTGTGAGCAGAGATAGGTGATCGCACACGCGCGAGCGCCCACACACACACGCGCGTGCGCGCGCGCACACACACTCACACACACACACACACGCACGAACATAAACTCGTGTAATCCTATTAATATACCCACTGCTCCTCGCAAGTTGTCACATAACAAATTTATTCTTCAACCAGGCAATAACCACCGATGACATCATATCAATCTTCTAAAAGAAAAAACCAACTATTACGCTCCAACTAGATCTATGAAAGAGTGATGTGCACAAGAGAATCTTAGGCCCATCGTGACATAACATCATTGTTGCTTATGAGTGCTTGCACTTTATGAAAAGAAATAAAGCCCTGAAACATCGCCACTGTGCCCTGAAGCTAGACATGATGAAAGCGTACGACAGGGTAGAATGGACATATCTGGAGGCAGTAACGCTCAAGCTTGGCTTTTCTGAGAGATGGGTTTCAATTGTCATGAATATGGTTAAATCAGTCTCATACTTGAAGATTTCAAACATTCGAGAGGTATTCGGCAGGGAGACCCAATATCACCGTACCTTTTCTTAGTAGCAGCAGAGGGCCTTTCAGGCCTCCTTAAAAGAGACAATTCGTTGCATTTGAGTGGGATTCAAGTGGCTCCTTCAGCGCCACGAGTTAACCATTTGTTATTAGCTGACGATAGCCTGTTGTTTTTCAAGGCAAACGGTTCAGGGGCGATGGAAGTGTCAAACCTGTTGGATTCCTATTGCCAAGCTTCTGGGCAAAGGATCAATACAAACAAGTCCTCAGTTTATTTCCGCAAGGTAACACCAGACAATGTCAGACAAAAAGTAAAGGGGGTTCTCAACATCCATACTGAAACTCTTAATGAGAAATACTCGGGTATGCCCTCTGATATTGGTTCTTCCAGGATGGGTGTGTTTAAGTATCCGAAAGACAGGTTATGGTCTAAGGTGAAAGGTTGGACTGAGAAAACTATCTCTGTAGCAAGCAAAGAAATTCTTATTAAATCAGTAGCACAGGCCGTCCCGGTTTTCTCGATGTCATGCTTTAAATTGCCACGAGGTTTATGTGAAAAGCTGAATACGCTCATTCGCCAGTTCTTCTGGGGTAGCAAAGAGGGTCAAAAAAAACCACACTGGTTTCCTGGAGAGTTATGACTCTACCGAAGAAGTGTGGCAGATTGGGATTTAGGGACATCGAGCTCTTCAATTTAGCCTTATTGGCCCGTCAATCGTGGCGCCTGCTCACAGTGCCTGATTCACTTTGCGCGTGGTTGCTTAAATCTGTCTACTACCCAAACAATGACATTCTGACGGTCGAATTGGGATCACACCCATCTCAGGTATGGAGGTCAATCCTAGAAGGTAGAGACGTGTTCTCGCAAGGCATTATAAGGCGCATTGGGGATGGTTCAAACACCCGTATTTGGGCAGACAATTGGATACCAAGAGACTCGTCGATGAGGCCACTACTTTGCCTGGCTAGCGACCCCCCTGTTTTGGTCAGCGAATTGATTGACCACACTCAAGCAGCTTGGAGAGATGATAAGTTGCACCCGTTTTTTCTTCCGTCTGATATTCAAGTTATAAATAATATACCTCTTTGCATGACATCAGTGATTGACTTCTGGGCATGGGAATTTGAAAATAAAGGTGCATTTTCTGTCAGGTCGGCATACCGAATGTTGGTGAATTTGAGAAATATGAGAGATAACTTGCTCGATCAAAGAGGAGCTTCGTCCAATAGCGCGACAGAAGAGAAGTGCTGGTCATCTTTGTGGAACACCAAAGTTCCAGGCAAAATTAGAACTTTTATTTAGAGGCTGGCAAGACATTCTTTGCCATTAGAGGACGTGCGCCACCATAGAAACATGTGTGACACAGATTCTTGCCAACTATGTGGAGCCGCTGATTCATGGAGGCACTCGTTGATTAATTGATTGCACGGTGTCGAGGTGTGTGTGGGCCTTAGGTGACGAGGAATTAACTGATCAAATTGTTGAGTCTCAAGAACCCAATGCAAAACACTGGCGCTTTAACATGGTGGATGCATTATCACATATGGAGTTTGTGAAGATGGCTGTCACTCTTTGGGCAATATGGATAGCGCGTAGAAAAGCAATACACGAGTCAATATTTCAAAGCCCAATGTCGACTCACCGCTTCATAGAAAGCTTCATTTCCGAGTTGGATGGCGTGAATATGATTGTTAGCACTCCCACTCCGGTTGGACACGCACATGAGATAATGAGGCGAAACTCTTGGAAAGCACCTCCAAGCGGACATGTTAAAATCCATGTAGATGGGGGTCTATCCCATGATGGGCGTGTCGGAGCTGCGGCAGCAGTGTGCAGGAATGAACATGGTCAGTACCTCGGGCCCTCAGCAATTGTTCTACCTGGGGTTATAAATCCTACAATTTTAGAATCCATTGCTTGTCGTGAGGCCTTGGCACTTGCGGCTGATCTATCTTTGGATCACTTGGTGATTGCATGTGACTGCAGGTTGATTGGGGATGACATCAAAAAAGGGATAGGAGGCCCCAATATCACAGTCGTCAAGGAGATAAATAATAGAAGAGGGTATTTTGCTAGTTGTGATTTTGTGTTTGAAGGATGTGCTTCGAATCTATAGGCACACAATCTTGTTAAATTTTCTGTCTCACTTCCGCAGGGTCACCATTTGTGGCTTCTATCCTCTCATGACCCCTTTGTATCCCTATGAACATAGTTTCTAATTAATGAAGTGTGGAATTCCTCAAAAAAACAATAGCGAAGACTGGCTACTCATAGTAAGGCGATGCAACTTTTAGGGGAGTGCGCTCCCATGTCCCAAAACGCCACTCTCCACATTTCTCTTCCTCTTCCCTTCTCACTTTCATTCTCTTCTTCCTCCCCTCTCCCTTCTTCCCCTCCACCCCCTCTCTATCCTTCTACTTCTTTCCTCCCTTCTAGAAATCTCACTAGCAAGATTTCCCTTTCTTTTTCACCCGCAAAAAAAAAGATTTCCCTCTCTTTCTATTATTTCTCCCAGGCCCCTCTCCCCTATAGCCTTCTTTCTCTTTTCTTCTCTCACCATTGGGTGCCCCTATGTGTCTCGGAATGGAGCAACCGGGGTTATGATTGCGTGCCTTTACTCTCTCTCTTGTTCGTCTGGTTTGCGGAGGGGATGACAAGGTGTATTTGTTAGACTTAAGTGTAGTATGATGCTTAGTTGCTTGTAGCTTCAGCACATATCCATTCCAAGCCTGCACAATTCTTCAGAAACAAAAATTTGATTGACCCAGAACTCTGCACAACAAGTTGTAACACTTGTACGTGTCCAAAGAGAGAAGGACTTCGGTAACGTATAAATGGTAGTATTGTCTTTACACGTTTTCGTATAGTATACCCGCCGTCCTTCGTACGGTCGCCTGCCCGCGTATGGCCCGCCCCCGTATGCCCGCCCACATACACCGATCATGGTGTCGGTAGTTGGTTGGAAAAAGAAAATAGAGCCGACACCCCACCGCTGCCGGGGAAACCCTAGCCTCATCAATCGCCGCCGTGACTCCGGCGGCCGAGGAAATCAAGTCGCGCCATGGTCGCCGCCAAAACACGTGGTCCACAGCCGTCACGTCATCGACCCTCACCAACGTGTCAACGCCCTGCTCGCCTTCATCACCGACACCAGCATGGCGGCGTCCGCAGTCACCGACGCATCGTGTCCCCAGTGAAACGTCAAGCGCTCCGGCATCAACATTCCCTCCTCCCACGCGCCCTCGATGACGTGGGAGGCACCAGCGCATCGGCGTCGATCCCAGGCGAGGACCTGCCGACGGCGGACAGTAGGTTTTTTTCCTTTTTTTCATTGCAATTTGTATGAAAAAATTCCCTCCTTACCTAAGTAATTCGGTGCACATCTTAATGATTATTCGTGCACATTTTTTTACATTGAAATTTGTTACACATTTACTTATGCGTGACACATAGCCATGCCACTGTTGATGAATTGACTACATCCGCGATGATGTTGTGGGATGTTGGCATTGATCTGACACCTTGTTTGAAGGTGTATTGATGGAGCAAGAAACCGAATATGCCCGTGATGATTTTGGTAGCAAGAATGGATCGTCTTCATTGAATGCAAAAGAACCTCCCGGAGACAGCTATATGAGTCAGGATGAATCGTATAGTGGTAAATGTAAGTGTCGTGAATGTTGACCAAAAAATATCGAATACAAACCAGTGCATTGACACTCACATGTCTTTCTTAATTTGTACATGTACATGCAAATGATGACAATGAGGATATGATATAGATGAAGAAATGAAAGTGCGAGCTAGGTACGTTTAAAAAAATGTAAGGCAATGATTGACATAAAAATTGCATTACCACTTACATGTTTTACTTTAAATGTGCACAGATAAATGCCGATGGTGACAATGAGCGGAATACTTTAGATGATAACAGTGATGAGAGCGAGGTCGACGCATCTTATGATTGTAGCGCGAGCCAAGTAAGTCTTTTAAATTATTTATGGTAACTAACATTACAACAATAGACTGACATACATGATTATATGTCTTATTTTGTAGGGGGGGGGTGTTGGTGGTCCTGGCGAGAACGATGAGCACGTAGACGATGTTAAGTTTGACCTTAACATCGGCTATGACGAATATCAGCAAGACTCGGTCGATAGGCTTTGGCAAGTGATGGCCAGGACGTTTACGTCAGAAGGGGAGGCGTTGGTTCAGCATCAGGAGGGACTTGCTGAAACATGGAAAAGGTCCTGCGGGAGGAGGGGAGGATAAAGATACACCACTCGTTGACATCTTATAAACTATAGAATTATTTATTTGTCAAAACTTGTATATAAATATTCTCCTTAATCTTTACCTAATAATAAAGCAAATTGGGTTTCGGGCGTCCGTCATGGCAATTTTCAGAAAAGTCCCTGTATTTTGATGAAATCAACCCGCGGTCTGGATTTAAGTCACACTCGAACCGTTATTTTACATTTTTTGAAAACCCCCCTGATGTTTTAGGTAATTTATCCGCGGATCATATCTAAGTCAAACAAATGATTTTTTAAATCATCCATATCTTTTAAACCACAACTTCGATTTGAACATGTTATATATGAAATTTGATTAGAAAAATATGTAGAATATGAATATGATATTATTTTTACCTGTTAAGTATTTTAAATATTATTTTGGAATATATTTAAGTCAACAAATTATTTTCTAAATTATCCGTATCTTTTAAACCGTAACTTCGATTTTAACATATTATATATGAAATTTCATTAGAAAAATGTGTGGAATCTAAATATGTTGTTAATTTTACCTTTAAATATTTTTAAAATATTGTTTTGGAAGCAAACTTATAGTTTATAGCGCAAGATCCATTTTTCTTTCATATCGGCGGCGATCCGGATTGCAAATAAACACCCCACTATAACCATATAGGGAAAAGAAACATTGCTAACTACACATGCATACCTCTTAAAAATGTCACAGGGGAAAACAATAGATTTCTCATCGCGGGAGTGAGAGATAGCGAGAGAGAGAGGGAGAGAGAGACGCCTTAGGATTAACCATATTCAAACACGTTTTTTTTGTTTTGTGTGAACACTGAGGCCATACCCGGCGAGGGTGAGAAGCAGGATAAGCGGCAACACAAATATGATGCCTCACAAAAATAAAGAAGATGGACCTATTGTGGTCTTGAGTGATGGTTGTTGGGTTAAGAGCGTGTGTTATGTTTTCTTTCCCGTTGCAACGCACGGGCTCTTTTGCTAGTGATCAATAAAACATGAAAAATATTTGCCATTGTTCAAAAATATAATTCGTTTTTGAAAGAGATTATTTTTTTGAGGGGTCGAAAGAGATTTTCTTGTGCCGTTCATGTTTGGGCCTGCTACTTCTTCTTTCTTACCCAGAGACAAGCCCAACAGGCCCTACCCTGTCGACTCGTACTAGCACCACACCAACCAGACCAACCAGACCCAGGCCCAGGCTGTGACCCTCTTCCCTGCCGCCGTCACCCGTCAGTGACCGTCGCCGCCGCCGCCAATCCCACCCCCTTCACCTCCGCCCCCGCCCCCGACCCTATTTCCTCGTCGCCCCACCACCGGACCCAGCCGGCCGTCCTCGGGTTTGACCACCACGACGGCTTGAAGCTTCAGCCTCAACCGGTGACCATCGCCGGCGCCGACGCCAAGACCTCCTCCGCCACCGCCCACGCCCGCGCGCTCCGCCGAGGACCTCATCAGCAGGCCACCCTCTTCGACCTCGTCATCCTCTGGTAATCAATCATTCTCTTCCAGAAGATAAGATAAAAATCAGAGGATATGCCTGTACCTGAAAATGTACCACTGGTACACGATGGAGCTCATTGTATCAATCAATCTGTACTAGCTCAACACCTCAAGCTTTGCTTGCTAAATTTCTAGGCTGCTTGATTAGTTTTTGTGTGCTCTGCATCTGCATTGCCATGGCGCGGCTCTGCGCCTGTTTGGTTTGGTTTGGTTTGGTTTGGTCACCATATATGCATCAAAGCAAGTATTTATCATATGCTTGGGTGGATGATGGCACAGGCTTTCAGAAACAGAGAACCCCATAAATAAGACTAGCATTCAGCTTAATTATGCACCATGAGCGTGGGTGTGCTCATGTTGCTGCTATATATGCTCTTTCTGCTTTGTGCGCTTTCTCCGATATCATTCTCACCTATGCACTTCCATTCAGCTTATCTGTACCATGCGGTTAATACATATCACTCTCATCTATGGACCTCTATCAAGTTATTTCCAGAAGATCATTGCGAGATTTAAGCTTAGCAACAAAAATTAAAGCTGCAGCCCCTTACTTTCTGATTCTGTTCTCTGATAGACGGTTGCGCTGCTGTTCTTGCTGCAGAATATTCCACCACAGCTGCTTCGATTTCCTCTCCAGCCGTGATGACGTCTCCTAGCTCCCCGGCGATGACCCTATCCCACCCCAGGTGATAATCCCTGGCCCTGATCTTCCTGCCACATGTGCATTCCATCCTACTTATGAACCCTCTTAACATCCCCAGCTCCGGGCGCCATTTCTACCTTGCCGTTGACCGCCTCCAGTTCAAGATGGTGCGTGTCCAACATCCCTGTTACCGTGCATTTTTGGGTTCCTCTCAGCTAATAACTGTGTCCAGTTAAGCAGCCACAGATCATGCGCATTGAATCAGATTTTTATCTTGTGAACCTGTGGTTGATTTTGGTGTGCAGAGGACACTACTGGAGCTCCTAGGTGTTGTCTCTGATCGCCACGGCTCGGTGCCCATTGCCATATGTGTTTCATCCCGGGATGAGCTAGATGCTGTCTGTGCTGCTGTTGCCAACCTCCCCTTTGTGTCCTTATCACCGCTGGTATGCTCAAATTGGTTGGGTGCCAATTTCCATGTTCAGTTCTGTGATATACTTTGTGGTTGCATTATTGACAATTTTGGGATAGCTAAGTGTATGATATACACAATTTGCACCGTTAATTGCTTAATTCTTCAAGAGAAAAACATTGATAATAATGACACCTTCATCTAAGAATTATGATTGTGCGATTGCAGATATTTTTCTGTATCCAATGGTCCCAGGCTTTCTTGCTTTTCTGTTACCCTGCTATAGTAATATGAACACTGTTTCAGGTTCTCTTGATTGTTCATGATCCTTGCTATGAGTACTTTTGCTAATTAATAATATCAATCTGTGGATTTGGGTACACAGTACAGCGATCAAGGTGAAGCTGAGCGTGCATCTGTTCTTGAGAAATCCCGTCGGGCAGCAATACAGCGAAATCAGATTGAAGATACTTCTATTGATGAAAGTCCCAAGCCTGAAAGTGTGGTCTTGAAGCTAAATATCACAGTTGTAACAGATGCTTGCTTGCCTTCGGCGGCGATGGGAGAGGCTCCCCTTATGTCTCGTGTGCTCATAAACTATGAATTGCCTACAAAGAAGGTGAGCAGTCCTAATTTTTCATGATATTTTACCTTCAGGACTTCTGTGGCTCACATACCCTTAGCTGTTTACGGTAAATTTTACCTTTCAGTGCTATCATGCATTCATGCTGTTTCATCGTGCACCATTGGTTCTTATTTGTTGGCCATTTTGTTTTACTTGATGTTTGCATCTCAATTTTTCAGGAAGCTTATTTAAGACGTGTATCAGCATGCTTGGCAGCAGGTAACTAAGAAAATTCAATTGATCCGCCTGTTGGAAGTGCTTATTTAGTTGATGTATTATGATTGTGCAGATGGAATCGTGATTAATATGGTGGTTGGTGGTGAGGTAGCTCTTCTAAGGTCTCTAGAAGAAACCAGTGGATTCGTCATTGCAGAGATGCCAATACATGTAAATAAACACTTCTTAACACTTAAAATCTGTTTTGCTAGTAATACAGTGAGCTCTTGTGGTCTAAACTGAAAATATTTGCAATGCAGGTTTCTGAGATATTATGACATCCTCAAGTCGCTTCAGAAAATTACTGTTACACTTCAGGACTAACTACTCCAGTTTCTATTGGTGCTACTTTGACTTGTGGGATTACTCTTTGCTTCCTTCATATGTGGATTGGTCTTGAAATTAGGTTTCAGAATGATGGGATTGATGTTTATTACTTCTATTTGCTGTGAAATGGACTTCTTTTCTACTTAAAAGTCCTTATCTGAGTATGTACTTCTGTTTCTTTCAACATTTCTATGTTCTTGTCAATTATTAAGGGGATGAAGATTTTTAGACTAGTACGACAATAAAACCTATTCCTAAGCAGTGGGAAATTACTCGCACGAACATCTATATTTCTGTCAGGATCAGCTGCAAAGAGACAGCCCAATTGGTATTGCCATGAAATGCTGCAGTTATGTTAGAATTGGTGCGCCTCAGCTGTAGCTTTGTTATATTATCCTTTGGAAACATACATGCTATTGTCTGTTACACTTGAAAACACTAGATGTTGGGAGGGGTCTACCGGTACAGTTCATCCTTTCCTTCATAATTTATTAATGTATTTCACACATTATTCATCTCATGTTCTATGTTTCAATATATTCCTGTAAAAAGTAAATGAGTGTGCCCATGCATCCATCTTTTATGTCTGCATTCGGTATACTTCATTTTGCATACTCTGGAGGTGTGTGCTGTTGGTTGAAATGTTATAACTGAAAATCGATGATGTTTACTCTGCTTCCACCCTTTCTTTGGTACAAAATGATAAATGAAAGTTGGACACTTCAGATTTTCCCGCTGTAGTGTACTGATGACTGAATGGCAGACTGGAATTCTTTGGTTTTGTTTGATGATGTTGCACAAACGATATGCTACTTAGATCTTTCTTTTTTCGCAAGGAGCCATTCAATACAAATCGACACTTGGTCCACACTTGACCCTCGAATCAACTAAGTCACATACTATCTGCAACAACACCCTTTCCGCCAGACATTCAAGCATGTCAGTCCCAGGAAATGCTTGGCTTGCTTGTCAGTTCCAGGATCCTCTGATTTCATAGGCATCTTCCATAGTTTAGAGAAACAATCAGCAGCAACATGTAGAGAGGATGGCATGGTACTTGTGCGTAGGATCGCCTATCTTGGTCAAACATTTATCAAATTGGCAAAGTCCATAGCTCAAAACCAAGTGTTGTACTATCAGGTCGAAATGGACATTAAAAGTTTATATGCTCTGAAAAAACATGGATGCAAAGGGAAAACGCAAAGTGCCCAAGAACCATATGCATTGGTTTATCCCGTCTACAAGACTGCAATGTGATAAGTTAGCTTAGCCTGATGAAATGAAACACAGGGTAACCTCAGGACGAACAAATTATCACCATGTAAAAGTATACTTCAATTATAGTGTCTGTGACTACAGTTAACAGCAAGAAGATCTAATCAGTTAAGAGAAATTGGATGGACAAATCTTTTCAACAGATTGACATTAGTCATAAATTTATCACTGATTAACTCAGGCGAAACTTTGTCTGAACAAAGCAATTTCACAGGTCCCAGCATGTCATGCAACCGACTTTTGTATGAAGAGCAATCGTGCAGGATTCTATTATGCGAGAGATAACATTCAGGGTTATGATGTGAATGCAATCAAGGATGCATCATGGAAAACGTGTTTGTCAAGTTGCCTTTTCATGGTCCTCGAGTAAATATTTTGCCACGCCATCTTTTTTTTTTGAAAAATAATCTCAAGATTCATCTTTGGAACTAAGGTATGCTCTTTCTCAACATTTCCCAAGACAAAAGAAATGAATGCTGACTTTGGCTTTGGATAAACATCGTAATACAACACAGTTTGATATTTATTACTTACCATAAGAAACAAGATTTGATTTGTCGTTTCCGTACCAAAGACATTATCTGTTGAAGAAGCTGATACCATCTATTGTCTCAACAAGTGTAGAAACAATCAAGTTATATGTCAAATGGTGGTTGTGGGAAACTGTGAACCACACCTGATTGTGTTGTTTGGCCAGCACTGATATCTCTATGGCGACGGTGCGTAGGCGTGATTTTCTATTGTCTTTGCCCCCCTGGAGTTAGGTGGCCGAGGTTGCCAATGCCCGCCGTCATCGTTTTCTGTCTCCATGGCCTCCTCTCGGCAAGTTAACCCTCAACTAGGAACCACTAAACAATCAGAACTAAGCAAGCCATCCTCAAACTCCTGGAAGCTTGGTGACATCACATACACAAAGAACACACACCAGAAATTATCTACATACGAGAACCAACCTGTGATTGGATGGTTAGGGTGGGGGGGGGGCAATTGTACCCCTAGCGCACCAGGGATCAAACTCCAGGTTTGGCACTTTGCTTCTCACAAAGGCAGAATATTTTCTCAGTGGGAGATGCCTGTGGTGACTTCGTCAACGCAATACCCATCGGCTCAACCTTTTAGATATGCTCATAGGGGTATGGTGTGCGTATGTGCACTCATTACAGGATGAGTGTTTTGAGAATTCGACAACGGAAGAGAAGGAAGCCAGGAAGAAATGGCACCATTATCAACCCAAACCTAAGCAGGCTTGGGTTCTCCTGTGCATAGTTTAAGGGTATTTTATGGTTTCTGATAAATTCTCTTCTCCTCAATGTCCGTTCTATATTTGGTTTTCATATCCAACACTATTTATATTTTGCTCTGTTTTTGCCCATACTACAAATGTCCCCCAGTCTTGTTCTCCTCCCATGTCGCCCTGCAACCTCTAGTGTCGTCCCCACAAGCCACATATCCATATCCAACACCATGCTCCCCTATGAATTCCAAGTAGTTTTAGTACTACTTATGATATGATCAAATAGTTTTAATTTGCCAAGTTGAACCTCAAATCGTAACTAATCTCAGAATGCATGTATTGTCGAGATGACATGGTCTAATCTCTAATGAGATGCTATACAAAGCAAAACCACCACATAAATTGTTGCAAAGTTGATGTTTGGAAGTTCCGCAAGAAAGATTGCGAGTTCGTTGCTAAGACCAAGCTAGTCACATCAAGCCTTAAAACATCCAAATCTGGATACATAGCATGGGCATAAACTGTAGTATGAGTACAGAGACCTATTAACTGCCGAAAATGGTGAGTCGTAGTTTCTGCTAGTCCGCTCTCTTAATCACTAGCACTTTATATATAATGGTTATTATTCATTTTGTTTCAAATAAATCTGCTCAAACTTTCATAGCCCCAAACCTATAATGTGATCATCCTCATCCCTCCCTCTCGAGCTAGTCTAGTTCCGGGAAGTGAAACGTTATTTTTTCTACTTCCTCAAATACCGCTTAGCTTCATTTGTGAAGAGCTAGAAGTACTGAGTTGTCATAGTTTTATAATGCATATAGAATATGCTCATATGGCACAGGAGAGATCATAGTGAGTTGCCCCTGCATCATGAGCCACATGATTATCCGAAGATGGTCCACATGGCCTGGTTTTATATGCTTACAGCTATATCAATGCCACTGGTAACTTCTGAGAAGAGGGGATATGAAGCCAACCCACTTGTTGGAATCTCATACAATGTAGATATTTCAAATAATCAGGCATTCATATTTATAGATAGTAAAAGAGACAAAAAAAAGCATATAAGCAAATTATAATATATTTAAGTGGCAAGTTATTTTCAGATGGAGGTATTTTTGTTTATACTCAATTTAGATTGAGAGGTAATTCTCTTTAAAATAATGGCCTAACTAAACTTGAAAATTAACAAACTTTCTATAACAAAATATAGGTCTCGCGTCATAGATATATATTTCTGTTGAGAGATGTTTCAGTTATACTTTGAGACTGAACAATGTGAATATGCATTATGTCATTAAAATACAATTAAAATGTTAACATTATATGATAATCATATTGTATTAATCAAAAACTAGTTTTAAATTTAATGACAATCGTATACAAAGAACTAAAAATGTTTAGTATAAATGGTTAACAAATATTTATTTCGCTCGTATAAGATGTATGGTTGTATGGATAGTTACCGACCCAAATACATGTTTGTTCATACTATAAAGAAAAAGTTGGCTTTTGGTTTATAGCTATCACTGTATTTCTATATTAAAGAAAGTAAAAAAATAGTTTCCATAAATTAAGAACCGAATAAAATTGGTATTAAGAGACAAATAACAGGAACAAGTGCACATAACCCACGATTGACAACTCTCCAACTTGGACAAAGACGTCTCTCGGATCGTGGAGGTTATATATGAGTGTAACTAGAGTTTAAGTAACTGACTTATCCAAATAGTTATGATGTTCAAGTACGCTGTGAAATCGTTCTCGCTGAGATTTTTTTGTCGATTTATGCATTTTTATGGTACCGTGTCTGCTCATTTGACATGCGGTGTTGCAGTTTGCAAATTGGATTAAATGAATTTACATCTAAGTATTTTGTCTAAAATTTTCCCTGTGTCGAACTCGAAATGTATGCACAAGTATGATTATTTTTAATTGTTCTGTATATGATATACAATGAATTGATGAATTGCATTAGTTTCTTGAATCTGTGATTCGTCGAGCCAAATTGTGTGGTAGCAAATACAATGTGCAGATAGATATGAAGTGAAAAATTGTCAGATAACTCACTTGTATCATATAGACTTTTGTGTCATGATAACAAACGTCATTGCCTCTGTTTATCTACCTCTACCATCTCAATCTTTTTTCACCTGTAAAATTGTAGTTTTTGGGTAGAGCCAATCGAATATTAATAAAGCTTACAAAAAATAGTTAGACATTATCCTGTTAACGTTGGTATTCATCGCTGAAGGATTTGATGTGTGCGGTGTTCTACAATATTCTTGCTACCCTCTGCAGCTGCTCTTTCATGTTTTCTACAATATCAGGAGCGTAAAGGTTGTTTGTGACAGGAGAAATTATTAATTCGGTGTTTCATTTACTGACCTGAAGGAAAGAATAGGAGCATATGAAAGGTATGCTATCTATGAATCAATAGATCTTGATTAAAAAGAAAGCATGCCACCTACCTATTTGGTATCACTAACAATATTCTAATTCTTTTCTATAGGATGGGATAGAATAACATAGTAGAGACGCATGTGTTCATATATATGCGTATACACTCACCCCTATGAATGCACACATGCACACCCTATCAATATGAGCACCTCCGAGAGACCGAGTCACCATATTATCTTGAGATTTACGAAATCACCATAGGCGCCTTGTAGTCGACGGGAATGTCTTCTCCCATTGAACGCGCATTGCCAAAAATTCTGAATAAATTCAGAAAAATGTGAGCACCAGGACATGAACCCTGGTGGGCTGGGGATACCATTGTCCTCCTAACTATCCAACCACAGGTTAGTTCGCAATTGGATAGAATATAGTTTCTATTGAGCACAAGTTGAAACCTGTACACAAGTTAAAGGATTAGATAGCTTAGAGCATCTATAACCTGATAAATATAATTCAGCTCCTCAAATGCATGTGGATGTGTCCGGGTGTGTCCGCGGGCAGTGACCGGGTATCCCTCATTTTTCCTTCGCTCATCTAACTACCTTATATTTGATACCTCATATCTATGCAAAGCATGAAAAATAAAATCTACATACTACATAGATAACCTATAAGCTAGGCTACACTACTCATCGTCGGAGATGTCAATGACCTCTGCGCTGGCAGTGCCGGATGGCCCTGCCTTTGGGCGGATGGACGCCGGCCTCACCTCGGGCTCCTCGTTAGACTCTATCTCAGTGAGCTCCGCGCCCCGCTAATGGAGGACGTGGCAGTCTTCCTCCACCTCCGCATCCGACTGGATGGAGTCGAGGATGGCATGCTCCTCTGCAGCCTCCACTGCTTGGGCCACCTCTAACTCAGCTAGCGCCTTAGTCATGACGAATCCCGCAACTGGAGGCACCATATCTGCCTCTTGGTTGTATCCTCCTCATCCTTCGGCTCTGCATCCGCCATGGCCCCATCCTGCTCCTCCTGTTGCTCCTCCTCCTCCTCCAGCTCCTCCTACTCCTCTGGCTGCAGCGAGTATGGAGGTATAGGCCGACTATGAATTAGGGTTCCGCGCCTAGCCCGGATCTACTCAAGCAGCTCCAGCCGCCGTTTGATTCGACGTCGGGGCATGGCTAGCGGCGGATGATGAGTTGATTGGAATGTGGCGGCGGTGGATGGGAGTGGAAGGAAATGGGGCAGGGTATGGTTTGGGTGCCAGTGTCCGGCTTAAATAGTCAGACTAGGGCCCTCAGGCGGCGCGCCGGAGCGACGCCACATGATGCCATCGAGAATCAGAGAAGACACGCCCGCCGGACCGATGGGTTTCTAAGTGTTTTCCGTGGGTCCCAACCAGTGGTCGAGCTATGTGCAAAGCTGAGCGGACCGCTGCCCCCGAGCCTTAAATTAAGATGAGCGTGGACAAGAAGAGCAACGGTGGCCGGCCCTTGCAGTAGCCCATAGAATGTTAGCTTTCTCCATTGTGAAGTCCTTCTCACCGACCGACCGCGAAATGAACCTATTCTTCACCCATCTTTCTTACTCTCTACATAGGCCCTGAGAAATCAAGAATTGACGTGATATCTATTGCATTCTGCCTTCGCTATTTGGTTCAGCAGAGCTGCCTCAGAAGCACGACCTGAAGCTACAAAATGTGAAGATCTCTGAAAAAAATTCCTGGTCTGGTGAGCTGCGTGCATCAAGTTTTTTTGATCGAGACAATTAAGGCGTAATAAGTTATTTTTTTGCCCGCGTATATGGGTGGAAAACTTGGCCAGCTCACTGAACTAAGTAATTGTTGGTTCAGAAGCTTCTGCGTGCTTACCTCTTTGATGAATCACGTCTGCATGCAACTAGCTTAGTCACGTACAGCTAGCCGAGACAGCTTAATTCATCTTGTACAAGAGACACGAGGAGATTGTACCGAGTCATTTATATGCTTCACTAGATATTATTATTATTATTATTATTATTATTATTATTATTATTATTATTATGTAGGTATAGATATAGATAGCTGGGACTCTGTCCTCTGCTCTTTGTGGCAAGTGTTTAGACTTCAGACCGAGGACAAATGAATGGCCAGCTATTTATGAATTCAAAACTGTTACATGCATCTGACTTAGTACATGCTAAGTTCAAAGTAAATACATCATTAGTTCTCAAGCAGCTCAGAGATTTTCTTGGAATTGGACGGCATTCTTAAATTCATCTCTACTGTTTTCAGTTCATACTGTCTACTCTCATTCGAGAGATCTAAAGCAAACTCATTCAAGAATCAGGAATCACATCGCAAACGCTTTTGGTGAGCCGACTCAAACGAGAAAGTATCCGGTGAAACGAGGGAACTGGTTGCACCAGCGATATATGGGCCATTGGATGCAAAAAGCAGGGACCGGATCGCTTAAAAGATGGGCCTCCTAGTACATTTGTAAAATGGTCCTTGTAGTGCAGTTAAATCGAGCGAATTGACCTCCCCCACAATCAATTCGTTCCTCTTCCCTTTCATCTCCTGTACCAGCACAGCTGCCGCCGCCGCCGCCGCAAGGTAGGGTTAA
>NC_057812.1:10733070-10750550 GCF_018294505.1 Triticum aestivum | reverse complement strand
GTTGAAGCACCAGTGCCCCAAATCATGTGGTCCGTCAACGGCTCGCCGCGATTGCGTCTACCTAGCGACGCGGCGCTGTACGTAGCTCCCGGCATATCGACGATGTGGCTGATTAGGAGCCATCCATCATCTTTTTACTGCTAAAGGATCCATGGTATGAGCACCAAATGTTGTTCTTCTGTTATCCATGAGCGGTCTATTTTTCCAATCCTTCAGTTAACCAGATTTGTTTGAATCCAGTGGCATTTTGGAAACTGACTATTATGAGCACTGAATCGATGTGCAACCTGCAGTTTTAATGGGAATTTTTTTTGCCACTAATTTAAGCCGATAGTGGAAAAATAGATGATGGGATATATTCTGATTTGCATACAATTTTTATGACGCTTGCTAATTTTGTAGTTAAGGTTTGTACATGAAGCAACTTGACGTGTATGTGATCAAATGATTACCTGGGAGCCTGCGTACATGGTGACATTATGTTAGTTACTAGTTGTTCATGTGATGTTCTTGACATGTATGTCATGAAATCGATGAGGGGGTCTGTCCTGAAGTGAGTTGAGATGTTTTTTATCCACTTAAATTTGTTCAAATTGAATGGAAAGGGCCTTTAAAATGTCGAGTTGAACTTTCTATGGCATTACTAGTTAATAATTTTTCCCAATTTGTCTTCCCGCAAACACATTGTTGCTTTTCTCTGATGTAAAAATCTTGATGTGTGCTGCTTAGTTATAGGTTACTCCAGTCCTGTACTTTTGAACATGTATGTGATGTTTTGTCATTTTATTTGCATGAAAATAGGTAACCATGGAGTCAATGGCAAGTGCTGCTCTAAATATTGGGTCAACTACGGCAATTGGAATTGAAGATGATGTCAGCAGCTTTCCCGTGGTAATTAATTTGTTGCATTGTTATGTATGGCACACTGTTTTGTCACTTGACAGATTTTTTACCTTAAATTGCTAGGGGCACGATCCGGTTCGTCAGAAATGATGGAAATACCTACAACACGCCAAAAAGAACTACCAGTCTTCCGTTTTGTGTAAGTTTCTTTTTTCACGTCGAGTGCATGAGCTTCTATCGTTTAGGCACTTTGATTGATCCAGTGCAAAATGGGCCGTATGTAAGAAGTGAATTTGCCATGCCAAATATATGCAGCAAGTTATGTAATCGTATTAAGGTAACCATCACCATGATTTGTGTTATAAGTGTACAATTTATCTATGTTGATGCAGTGCAAACTTGGAAATGTAATTTGCAAAAGTTCACCGAGATCGCCTGTTTAGGCGTGGAACGCCTGCTTCTCTTCATAATTTCCCATCAAGAAATATGATTGATAATATTATGTCTTATTTTCAGGCATATTTGCAGCTGGATGAATGTTTTGCAGCAGTGAATTGATGAAAACTCAGTAGAATATGTAACATTTAAGATGTATGAAAATCTCTACTGCTTTTCAAGTAGCAGTGCTACTTTGTTGTATATTGTATACGAAGGCATGTCTCATCTTCATTTATATATTTGTTTGACCGAGCTTTTGTTTTAAGTCGTGCATAGCACCTTATAGAATTGAATGGACGAGCTCTTGTATCAGCTTATGTAACTGTTGCATGATTGCTCATTGCCGATTTTGGCAAAATAAAATAAATTTCGTGCATAGCACCTGATAAAATTGGCATGATGTTGTTTTGCAAGTGAACCAAAGAGCTTCTGTTTTGCAACATTTGATGGAGTGATTTTGAGCTTCCTGTGGTGATTCTTGGGAAGCCTGCCTAGGATCAGATTACCTTATCTAGCCTGGAGTGGTACTCTTGAGTCTGGAGCCTGGAGTTTAGTTTTGTTTAATGACCTGTCGAGACTTTTCTAGCCTCCTATGAATTGCATTTCTTGAATCACATGAAAAGCTACAGGGCCTATTTTCTGGAAGTATGCCATCATCTAATCTAAATATATAATTTTGTTGACCATCTGACCACTTTACCATGGGAATTACTTTTCATTGTTGTCCTGCTAAAATCAATACCAAATAAAAATCATTACGAATAACTACCAAGAGATCTCTGAACACATTTTCTATAGATTCTTCCATGCAAGAACATCACATTTTTCACATTGGAACAACACAAGCATCCACATAAATTGTATCACAAGCACCCATATAAACTACAAAAAGCTCGCATATTTTTTTAACAAATGTACATTCTTGCCGATTAGATGGTGCCAAAAATACAAAGCTAGAGTGACCAGATCAGGACTAGCACGAGAGGTGAAATTATTAGTTTCATCAGCTGTCATCTTGGGAGACATGAAGATGACTCCTCTGAAGATTACCCAGTCACATTTCATCAGCATGGGCTCCCGATTCTTTGATGACCTAGTTCATGCCTCCAACTAATCGGTTTGAAGCCTGGTGAAGCTGCAAAGGGGGGTGATTCTTGACATTCCGTGCTGATCAAAGGCAAAATATTGTTGGAGCGTGCAAGATGGTCTTGAAACTGAATAGTAGCGAATAGTCAGTTCTGGAACAACTATAAAACCATGATAAAGTAACATTGCATTATCCTCTATAAAGGGTTTGCTACAAATAAAACACAGATTCCAAAGTATCACATTTTTAGAATACAAAGGAAATTCACTACTAGAGAAGTAGCGATGCAACAGTGGGGATACATATTTGTTCTGGCTCGACGTAGTCAGCTAAAAAGTTTTTGTAACTACAGAACATATTAATAGTAATATATGAGTACTTAGTAATTCCTCGACAATGATGATCAGTCATTTTAAAACAAACATCAGTCAGTCGCACAAGACAAGACACAAGTTAGCAGCTACTACCTATAGCTAGTGTTATGTGTTCATGTAGCATGTTTTTCGAATCGATTATAGGAACCTCCAATATATGAGGTTTTGCAAATAGAATATAAGGAACACCGACATTCTGTAAGCCATGGTTACTAACCTGCATGAAAACAGAAAGTACATCCCTTGTAATTGACATGAAGATTGTACAAATATACTTGCAGCTCGTACGTAAATTTGGTGCTCAGAACACACTATTCCAATTCTGAATCAACAAAAGCATGCCTTTTCAGTCAAGTAGAACAACATTGCTCATGCTCATCTCCAGGCCACTTGTTTAAACAAATTGGAGGGAAAGGTGTGGACGAAATTGTAAGAACAAAAATGACCTTAACACATGGATAAAGGAAGAAGCAAACATACCAAGGTCCTTGAGTTGCTGCAGATGGTTAGCGGCGACAGTAGATTGAGTCACCAATGCACTCACAAAGAGCCACCACTACCAAAATCAAAATTGAGGCACTCTTCAGACGTTACGGCGGCAGGCTGCTGCTAGAAAGTCCAAAAAAGCAGATCAATCCTATGTATTTGAGTGAGTCGACGCTCGGTTGGTACAAGATTGAGAGAGATAGAGCGAAATTTAGTAACCCTAACTCGCCTGGCACGGTGGTACAGAAGAGGGAGAGAGAGGCGATTGGGTTCAGTGAAGATCTTGAGGGAGGGAGATTGGTTCTTGAGCTCGCTGGATCTTTTACATTATTAATTCTTATGTCTTTGCCGTTAAAAATTCTATGATCAACTGAGCAAATATTTTAGTCTGTGTTGCCTCTTCTTATATTAATAATTATACTACTATAATAGATATACATGCAGGATGGCAGTTGTTAATGCTTGGGCTTTCTTACTCATTATTTGTCTCGTTTTGGTTGGGAGGCACAAGTAGGATTACATCACTGATGGAAGCATTTTTTGACATTTTGTCTACACAACGCAGGGTTCCACGTGAAGAAATCAGAGGATGACACCTGCATCATCTCTTCTTGGGATGTCGGTGGCCATGACATGGTGGTGTTCGTACTCTTTTCTTCTTCTTGCCTCACACTTATCATTGCTTCTCCTTTGTTATTGTTTCCTTGTTTGTGGTCATACAAGTAAAATGATAATCACCTGATTGCGGTTAGTAAAGCATTAATTTCCTTGACAAGTCTCACTAAGATTATCGTTTATGTAGAGATATGCTAATCATTTATCTATCTCATTTCCAAAATAGGGGAGGCGTATGATTGCTTGGAGGAATTACTGCCCAGACGCTCAGCAGGGCCTTATCTTTGTTGTTAACGGCAACGACAGAGATCATATTGCTGAGGCGAGACCAGAGCTCCACAGAATGCTGAATGAGGCAAGTGCCATTCGACATTACATTCGGAGTAATTTGGGAAACATGACAGAATGATGTATCTTATCTTACTGCGCATGGTACATCTTGTTTTTCTAATACAGAAAACATTGGGAAAAGATTCCACTCCAATTTTTATATGAAAAGAGCGAAGGCTAGAAAAAAACTGAGAAATCTAAAATAGTGAAGAAAACTCGCTATATATATTTCACACCTTATGATAATAAATCATTCTTTTTCTTATTGTATTCATGTCTGTGTGCGAAGTTAATGTATGTTGTTAATTGTTACTAGGATGAGCTGCGCGATGCTGTGTTGCTTGTTTTTGCTAACAAGCAAGATCTTCTGAATTCCATGAGTGTTGCTGAAATAATAGATAAGCTTGGCCTTTTGCCTTTGCGTCGGCGATGCTGGTATTTGACCCTAGATGGTTAACCTAGATGATATTTTGCTGCTAGTTGGAGAAGAATTGCTGATAAACTTGGTCTTGTATACTTCTCATTCTATTGCAGGAGAGTTTATTTGTGTTCCGCTGCAACTGGGGAAGGCATGTATGATGGGTTGGACTGGCTCAACAAGAGTTTAGCCTACAAGGTAATTTGCATTTTCACTCCTAAATGGCATTTAAGTACGAATCAAGATTTCCCTCTAAGTAGCATAGCTTCAATATTTTGATGTTAAAAATGATGCATGACTCCGTACACTAACAAGTGATGTTTTCCTCACAACATTCTTAGTAATGAAGGCCTGAGTGGGTTGGCAGAAGCCGGGATTTTGATACCTATACTAGTTGCTGGACAAATGACTGGAATATATAGGCATGTTAAAATGATGTCTGAATGTTGACATTTCTTTGAAAGCTTGATCTTTGAAGCTGTTATCACACTGTTACTGATGGACGAATGTTGTTGTATGAATGATTGAATGTACACAAAAGGATAACCTTTCGGATGTAGTGAAAATGATGCCATCTCAGGTGCTCACATGACGCAACTAACATAATACATCCCTGTTGAGGCAACTAACATGACGCAATCACAAAAGCACTCGCGTGAGGGCTTGCTTAACCTCGGCAGCTCTGCCCGTGTTCCCCCCTGCTTGCCACCTCCATTCCGCTAAACCTCCCCGACGTCTGCCTCCCGTCCACCCTGAATCACCCGCTCCCGCCCCGCCTACCTGGAATCCTGCCAGACGAGGAACTCCACCCCCCCCCACACACACACACTCACACTCATCGACCTCTAGGGAGATCCGGTGACGACAAGCAACTCCCCAAGCCAGCAAGGGAACAAGATGGTTGAATGGGGCTCTAGCGACCCCGCTTGCCGCTGGTGCGTGTTTCCTGCTACCGCTACCCAGATCTGTTACGTCGAACCTCTGCTTTAGGCACCATGACCGGATCCGAAGCTGCCGCGGCCTCCCTCGTATGCGAGGATGATGACATCGACGAGGAGGAGTTGGCAATGATGACGCCGCCGGCTACCAAAATCCCAGCTGAGTCGCACCCTCGAGGAGGAGGCGTGCGGTGGTTGGCAAGGGGTGTTGCCCCGGTGCAATCTGCGCCGTCCGGCATCACCGGCCCCTTCTTTGCCCCCTCACCCATCCCGGCTTGGCTGTTTGGAAGGTATTGCGGATGCCTCACTCATAGGCACCAGGTACAAAGATCCTCTTTGGTGCTACCATTGTTGCGAGAATGACTACCGTGCGCGTGAATGCCACAATCCCTCTAGCCCTCTTAGCTCGCTAGCATGCCTTGCTGCGCTGCCAGTGTCCAGTCTTGACGTTGAGCATCTTCATGCTCCAGCTTCATATGTGGGTCCAATCTTCATGCTCCACCATCTTCATGCGCTATGGCAGTGGACACACGACTGTGGACGGGGGATGAGGCCGTGTCAGCCGACCTAGGTCAAAGAGCTATAGATGGGCCAAGTATAGGTATGTCACAGCTCTTGCTAACTAGGCACCAATCGTGATGGCACCGGCCACCATTTTTCTGCACAACGATGACCAGGAGGGCATATGGTGGATGCTGGCAATGACAATGCGGTGTAGATGGACGATGGCAATGCTGAGGAAGCGGTGGAAATGGTGGTCGGGGCTCCTAAAGGTAAAGGGAAGGGTTTGGAAGGGCAAATGCAATGTAGACACGGAGAGTTTTGCCGTGGTTCCGATAGGTGGTGCTATCGTACGTCCACGTTGATGGAGACTTCAACCCACGAAGGTTAACGGCTGCGCGAGTCCATGGAGGGCTCCACCCACAAATGGTCCATGAAGAAGCAATCTTGTCTATCCCACCATGGCCATCGCCCACGAAGGACTTTCCTCACTCGGGTAGATCTTCACAAAGTAGGTGATCTCCTTGCCCTTACAAACTTCTTGGTTCACTCCACAATCTTGTTGGAGGCTCCCAAGTGACACCTAACCAATCTAGGAGACACCACTCTCCAAAAGGTAATAGATGGTGTGTTGATGATGAACTCCTTGCTCTTGTGCTTGAAATTATAGTCCCCCCAACACTCAACTCTCTCTCACAGATTTGGATATGGTGGAAAGAAGGTTTGAGTGGAAAGCAACTTGGGGAAGGCTAGAGATCAAGATTCTTCTGGTAGGATTGGAATGTCTTGGTATCAACACATGAGTAGGTGGTTCTCTCTCAGAAAATGAGTAGTGGAAGTGTAGGCACGTTTTGATGGCTCTCTCTCAAAAGGAGAGGAGGGTGGAGGGGTATATCTAGCCTCCACACAAAATCCAACCGTTACACACATTTGAGCCAATTCAGTCGGACCGAATAGGAGAACTCCGTGAGACCGATTTAGTTCAAAATCTGAATGTTATGAATCTCGGTGGGACCGACATGATCAACTTGGTGGGACCGATGTGCTAGGGTTAGGGCAAAACCTCATCTTGGTGTGACCGATTGCATGAACTCGGTGAGACCGATTTCAGCAATAAGTTAACAGAGAATTGGTCAGGCAAACTCGGTGGGACCGATCGCTCATTTCGGTAAGACCAAAACCTTACGAAGGGAAACAGGGAGTTTTGAAAGTGCGTTATATCGACTAGAGGGGGGGTGAATAGGCGATTTTTATGAAAGTCTTCAAAACGTGAGAGTTATGAAGACAAACAGCGAAGATTATGCCTTTTACTATGCAGCGGAAGTTAGATTACACTAGGCCAGCCATGATCATGTATTCAATAGAGTGGAAGTACAATGACAAACAACTGCAGTGTAATAAGGATCAGGTAGGAAGAAGTTATGAAGCCAAACAGTTCATACATACACGTTGTGGAGACAAGAGATAAAGCAAGCATGCAATGGCTTCACAATGTGTAACAGTAAGAAAAGGAAGTGAAGATGAAACCAGTGACTCGTTGAAGACAATGATATGTTGGACCAGTTCCAGTTGCTGTGACAACTGTACGTCTGGTTGGAGCGGCTAGGTATTTAAACCTTAGGACACACAGTCCCGGACACCCAGTCCTGAACGCACAGTCCAGGACACCAAGTCCTCACTGTATTCTCCTTGAGCTAAGGTCACTTAGTCCTCGCCCAATCACTCTGGTAAGTCTTCAAGGTAGACTCCCAAACCTTCACAAACTTCGTTCACTGGCAATCCACAATGTCTCTTGGATGCTCTGAACGCGACGCCTAACCGTCTGGAGGATTCACAGTCCTCAAGTGTAATAAGTCTTCAGATCACGCAGACAAGAAGACTCAAGTGATGCCCAATTTGCTCTGGCTCTGGGTGGTTAGGGGTTTTCTCCTCACTAGGAATTTTCTCTCAAAGGCTTCGAGGTGGGTTGCTCTCAAATGACAAAAGCCGTGCACTGAAATCTGAGCAGCCGACCATTTATGGTTGTGGGGGTGGGCTATTTATAGCCACTTGGCAACCCGACCTGATTTGTCCGAAATGACCCTGGGTCACTAAGGAACTGACACGTGTCTCAATGGTCAGATTTCAAACTCTCATGGCAACTTTGCTTGGGCTGCAAGCAAAGCTGACTTATCCGGCTCTGGACAAGATTCGCTCTCATTGTCTTCGCTCGAAGACATAGGTTTTTTGATTTAGGCATCACTTCAGTCATTCTGACTGGTTCTCCTGGACCCCACTTAACAGTACGGTGGTTCCTATGACTCAACACAAAAGAAAAAGAACTACGAAAGATCTAAGTCTTCGAGCTCCATAGGCTTCATAACGTGTTTTCTTTTGTCATAGTCTTCAATGTGAATATCTTCATATACCACCTTTGTCTTCAATGTCTTCATACATTTTTAGGGGTCATCTCTGGTAGTAAAGCCGAATCAATGAGGGACCTCTACCTGTGTTTTCCTGCAATTCTCACAAACACATTAGTCCCTCAACTAGGTTTGTCGTCAATACTCCAAAACCAACTAGGGGTGGCACTAGATGCACTTACAAGTTTACATTGCGAACTCGGTGGGACCGAACTGATTAGGGTTTCTAGCTATGGCTATGTCAAGTGAACTCGGTGGTGCCGGATGGATCAAATCGGTGAGGCCGAGTTTGACTTTGAGTTTAGGACATATTTGGAATTTGAGAAAGTGGTTGAGGTTTTTGGAGCATACCACTAAGCATTTTGAGCAAGTAGACCATTAAGCAACACCTCATCCCCTTTTAATAGTATTGGCTTTTCCTATGGACTCAATGTGATCTTCGATCACTAAAATAGAAATGAAGAGTCTTAAGCTTTGCCAATATTTGTCCTTAGCATTTTGAGGGGTCCACATCTCTAGTCCATGCCATGACTATCATTGAACTTTCTGAAATAATCAACTTGAAGGGATATTAGTTCAATGAGCTATATGTTGTTATGAATTACCAAAACCACCTGGCGATTAGTTGCACTTTCTACGTGCGTCATAATATTTAAGAAGGATGGCGGGAACACCAACTCGAAACTGATAAGACATTGGACCAAATCATTCTGTAACCTTGGTAGGATTTCTGGATCGATTACCTTATGACAAATTGCATTGAGGAATGCACATAGCTTCACAATGCCTAATCAAACATTTTCTGGTAGAATCCCCTCAATGCAACCGGAAGCAGTTGCGTCATAATCACGTGGCAGTCATGAGACTTTAGTTTCTTGAATTTTTTTCTCTGCCATATTTATTATTCCCTTTATATCCGACGAGAAGCCAGACGGGACCTTGATACTGAGCAGGCATTCAAAGAAGATTTCCTTCTCTACTTTGGTAAGAACATAGCTGGCAGGACCTTGATACTGCTTTGGATGCATGCCGTCTTTTTTGTTCACACGTTGCTCGTCCTCCCGTGCCTTCGGTGTATCTTTTGTCTTCCCATACATGCCCAAGAAGCCTAGCAGGTTCACACAAACGTTCTTCATGACGTGCATCACGTCGATTGCAGAACGGACCTCTAGGTGAAGGAAATATGCCCTAGAGGCAATAATAAAGTTATTATTTATTTCCTTATATCATGATAAATGTTTATTATTCATGCTAGAATTGTATTAACCAGAAACACAATACATGTGTGAATACATAGACAAACAATATGTCACTAGTATGCCTCTACAAGACTAGCTCGTTAATCGAAGATGGTTATGTTTCCTAACCATAGAACTGAGTTGTCATTTGATTAACGGGATCACATCATTAGGAGAATGATGTGATTGACATGACCCATTCCGTTAGCTTAGCACACAATCGTTTAGTATGTTGCTATTGCTTTCTTCATGACTTATACATGTTCCTATGACTATGAGATTATGCAACTCCCGTTTACCGGAGGAACACTTTGTGTGCTACCAAACGTCACAATGTAACTGGGTGATTATAAAGGAGCTCTATAGGTGTCTCCAAAGGTACATGTCGGGTTGGCGTATTTCGAGATTAGGATTTGTCACTCCGATTGTCGGAGAGGTATCTCTGGGCCCTCTCGGTAATGCACATCACTTAAGCCTTGCAAGCAATGCAACTAATGAGTTAGTTGCGAGATGATGTATTATAGAGCGAGTAAAGAGACTTGCCGGTAACGAGATTGAACTAGGTATTGAGATACCGACGATCGAATCTCGGGCAAGTAACATACCGATGACAAAGGGAACAATGTATGTTGTTATGCGGTCTGACCGATAAAGATCTTCGTAGAATATGTGGGAGCCAATATGAGCATCCAGGTTCCGCTATTGGTTATTGACCGGAGACGTGTCTCGGTCATGTCTACATTGTTCTCGAACCCGTAGGGTCCGCACGCTTACCGTTACGATGATAGTTTCATTATGAGTTTATATGTTTTGATGTACCAATGTTGTTCAGAGTCCCGAATGTGATCACGGACATGACGAGGAGTCTCGAAATGGTCGAGACATAAAGATTGAAATATTGGACGACTATATTCGGACACCGGAAGTGTTCCGGAGAAGTTTTGGATAAAATCGGAGTTCCGGGGGTTACCGGAACCCCCCCCCCTGGGAAGCTATTGGGCCTTATGGGCCTTAGTGGAAAGTAGAGAGGGAGGCCAAGAGGTGGCGCGCGGCCCCCCCTTGCCCCAATCCGAATAGGACAAGGGAAGGGGGCGGCGGGCCCCCTTCTCCTTCCTTCTCTCCACCTCCTCCTTCCCCCCTTCTCCTAGTTGGAATAGGAAAGGGGGGCAAACCTACTTGGAGTAGGATTGCCCCCCTTGGGCGCACCTCCTCCCCTTGGCCAGCCCTCTCCTCCTCCCCCCTTTATATACGGAGGAGGGGGGCACCCCATAGACACAAGTTGATCTTCGTGATCGTTCCTTAGCCGTGTGCGGTGCCCCCTTCCACCATATTCCACCTCGGTCATATCGTAGCGGTGCTTAGGCAAAGCCCTGCGGCGGTAGAACATCAAGATCGTCACCACGCCATCGTGCTGACAGAACTCTTCCCCGACGCTTTGCTGGATCGGAGTCCGGGGATCGTCATCGAGCTGAACGTGTGCTAGAACTCGGATGTGACGTAGTTTCGGTGCTTGATCGGTCGGGCCGTGAAGACGTATGACTACATCAACCGTGTTGTTATAATAGTTCCGCTGTCGGTCTACGACGGTACGTAGACAACACTCTCCCCTCTCGTTGCTATGCATCATCATGATCTTGCGTGTGCATAGGAAAATTTTGAAATTACTACGTTCCCCAACAGTGGCATCCGAGCCTGGTTTTATGCGTAGGTGTCATATGCACAAGTAGAACACAAGTGAGTTGTGGGCGATATAAGTCATACTGCTTACCAGCATGTCATACTTTGGTTCGGCGGTATTGTTGGATGAAGCGGCCCGGACCGACATTACACGTACGCTTACGCGAGACTGGTTCTACCGATGTGCTTTGCACACAGGTGGCTGGCGGGTGTCAGTTTCTCCAACTTTAGTTGAACCGAGTGTGGCTACGCCCGGTCCTTGCGAAGGTTAAAACAGCACTAACTTGACAAACTATCGTTGTGGTTTTGATGCGTAGGTAAGAACGGTTCTTGCTAAGCCCGTAGCAGCCACGTAAAACTTGCAACAACAAAGTAGAGGACGCCTAACTTGTTTTTGCAGGGCATGTTGTGATGTGACATGGTCAAGACATGATGCTAAATTTTATTGTATGAGATGATCATGTTTTGTAACCGAGTTATCGGCAACTGGCAGGAGCCATATGGTTGTCGCTTTATTGTATGCAATGCAATCGCCCTGTAATGCTTTACTTTATCGCTAAGCGGTAGCGATAGTCGTAGAAGCATAAGATTGGCAAGACGACAATGATGCTACGATGGAGATCAAGGTGTCGCGCCGGTGATGATGGTGATCATGGAGGTGCTTCGGAGATGGAGATCACAAGCACAAGATGATGATGGCCATATCATATCACTTATATTGATTGCATGTGATGTTTATCTTTTATGCATCTTATCTTGCTTTGATTGACGGTAGCATTATAAGATGATCTCTCACTAAATTTCAAGATAAAAGTGTTCTCCCTGAGTATGCACCATTGCCAAAGTTCGTCGTGCCCAGACACCACGTGATGATCGGGTGTGATAAGCTCTACGTCCATCTACAACGGGTGCAAGCCAGTTTTGCACACGCAGAATACTCAGGTTAAACTTGACGAGCCTAGCATATGTAGATATGGCCTCGGAACACTGAGACCGAAAGGTCGAGCGTGAATCATATAGTAGATATGATCAACATAGTGATGTTCACCATTGAAAGCTACTCCATTTCACGTGATGATCGGTTATGGTTTAGTTGATTTGGATCACGTGATCGCTTAGAGGATTAGAGGGATGTCTGTCTAAGTGGGAGTTCTTAAGAAATATGATTAATTGAACTTCAATTTATCATGAACTTAGTCCTGGTAGTATTAGCATATATATGTTGTAGATCAATAGCTCGCGTTGTTGCTTCCCTATGTTTTATATATGTTCCTAGAGTAAACAAAGTTCAAAGAAGATAGTAGCAATGATGCGGACTAGGTCCGTGATCTGAGGTTTATCCTCATTGCTGCACAGAAGAATTATGTCCTTGATGCACCGCTTGGTGAAAAACCTATTGCAGGAGCAGATGCAGACGTTATGAACGTTTTGACAAAAGCTCAGTATGATGACTACTTGATAGTTAAGTGCACCATGATTTACGGCTTAGAATCGGGACTTCAAAAATTGTTTTGAACGCCACGGAACATATGAGATGTTCCAGGAGTTGAAGTTAATATTTCAAGCAAATACCCGAGTTCAGAGATATGAAGTCTCCAACAAGTTCTGTAGCTAAAAGATGGAGGAGAATAGCTCAAGCAGTGAGCATGTGCTCAGATTGTTTGGGTACTACAATCACTTGAATCAAGTGGGAGTTAATCTTCCAGATAAAATAGTGATTGACAGAATTCTCTAGTCACCATCACCAAGTTAGTAGAACTTCGTGATGAACTATAGTATGCAAGGGATGACGAAAACAATTCCCAAGCTCTTCGTGATGTTGAAATCGACGAAGGTAGAAATGAAGAAAAACATCAAGTGTTGATGGTTGAAAAGATCACTAGTTTCAAGTAAAGGGCAAAGGGAAGAAGGGGAACTTCAAGAAGAACGGCAAGCAAGTTGCTGATCAAGTGAAGAAGCCCAAGTCTGGATCTAAGCCTGAGATTAAGTGCTTCTACTGCAAAGGGACTAATCACTGGAAGCAGAACTACCCCAAGTATTTGGCGGATAAGAAGGATGGCAAAGTGAACAAAGGTATATTTGATATATAGATTATTGATGTGTATTTTACTAGTGTTCGTAGCAACCCCTCGGTATTTGATACTGGTTCAGTTGCTAAGAGTAGTAACTCGAAACGGGAGTTGCAGAATAAATAGAGACTAGTTGAGGGTGAGATGACGATGTGTGTTGGAAGTAGTTCCAAGATTGATATGATCATTATCGCACACTCCCTATACTTTCGAGATTAGTGTTGAACCTAAATAAGTGTTATTTGGTGTTTGCGTTGAGCATGAATATGATTTGATCATGTTTATTGCAATACGGTTATTCATGTAAGTTAGACAATAATTGTTGTTCTGTTTACATGAATAAAACCTTCTATGGTTATACACCCAATGAAAATGGTTCGTTGGATCTCGATCGTAGTGATACACATATTCATAATATTGAAGCCAAAAGATGCAAAGTTAATAATGACAGTGCAACTTATTTGTGGCAATGCCGTTTAGGTCATATTGGTGTAAAGCGCATGAAGAAACTCCATGCTGATGGGATTTTGGAATCACTTGATTATGAATCACTTGATGCTTGCGAACCATGCCTTATGGGCAAGATGACTAAAACTCCGTTCTCCGGAACAATGGAGCAAGCAACTGACTTATTGGAAATATTACATACTGATGTATGAGGTCCGATGAGTGATAAGGCTTGCGGCAAGTATCGTTATTTTCTGACCTTCACAGATGATTTGAGCATATATGGGTATATCTACTTGATGAAACATAAGTCTGAAACATTTGAAAAGTTCAAAAAAATTCAGAGTGAAGTGGAACATCATCGTGACAAGAAAATAAGGTTTCTACGATCTGATCGCGGAGACAAATATTTGAGTTACGAGTTTGGTCTTCAATTAAAACAATGTGGAATAGTTTCACAAACTCATCCCACCTAGAACACCACAGCATAATGGTGTGTCCGAACGTCATAACCGTACTTTATTGGATATAGTGCAATCTATGATGTCTCTTACCGATTTACCACTATCGTTTTGGGGTTATGCATTAGAGACAGCTGCATTCACGTTAAATAGGGCACCATAAAAATCCGTTGAGACGACGCCTTATGAACTATGGTTTGGCAAGAAACCAAAGTTGTCGTTTCTTAAAGTTTGAGGTTGCAATGCTTATGTGAAAAAGTTTCAACCTGATAAGCTCAAACCCAAATCGGAGAAGTGCGTCTTCATAGGATACCCAAAAGAAAATGTTGGGTACACCTTCTATCACAGATCTGAAGGCAAGATATTCGTTGCTGAGAATGAATCCTTTCTAGAGAAGGAGTTTCTCTCGAAAGAAGTGAGTGGGAGGAAAGTAGAACTTGATGAGGTAACTGTACCTTCTCCTTTATTGGAAAGTAGTTCATCACAGAAATCTGTTCCTGTGACTACTACACCAATTAGTAATGAAGCTAATGATGATGATCATGTAACTTCAGATCAAGTTACTACCGAACCTCGTAGGTCAACCAGAGTAAGGTCCGCACCAGAGTGGTACGATAATCCTGTTTTGGAGGTCATGTTACTTGACCATGACGAACCTACGAACTATGAGGTAGCGATGATGAGCCCAGATTCCGTGAAATGGCTTGAGGCCATGAAATCTGAGATGAGATCCATGTATGAGAACAAAGTATGAACTTTGATTGACTTGCCCAATGATCGGTGAGCCATTGAGATTAAATGGATCTTCAAAAGGAAGACTGACGCTGATAGTAGCGTTACTATCTACAAAGCTAGAATTGTCGCAAAAAGGTTTTCGACAAGTTCAAGGTGTTGACTACGATGAGAGTCTCTCACACGTATCTATGCTTAAGTCTGTCCGAATCATGTTAGCGACTGCCGCATTTTATGAAATCTGGCAAATGGATAAACAAAACTGCATTCCCTAATGGATTTATTAAAGAAGAGTTGTATATGATGCAACCAGAAGGTTTTGTCTATCCTAAAGGTGCTAACAAAATGGGCAAGCTCCAGCGATCCATCTATGGACTGGGGCAAGCATCTCGGAGTTGGAATATACGCTTTGATAAGTTGATCAAAACATATAGTTTTATACAGACTTGTGGTGAAGCCTGTATTTACAAGAAAGTGAGTGGGAGCACTACAACATTTCTGATAAGTATATGTGAATGACATATTGTTGATCAGAAATAATGTAGAATTATTCTGCAAAGCATAAAGGAGTGTTTGAAAGGAGTTTTTCAAAGAAAGACCTCGGCGAAGCTGCTTACATATTGAGCATCAAGATCTATAGAGATAGATCAAGACGCTTGATAAGTTTTTTCAATGAGTATATACCTTGACAAGTTTTTTGAAGTAGTTCAAAATGGAACAGTCAAAGAAGGAGTTTCTTGCCTGTGTTACAAGGTGTGAAATTGAGTAAGACTCAAAGCCCGACCACGACAGAAGATAGAAAGAGAATGAAAGTCATTCCCTATGCCTTGACCATAGGTTCTATAAAGTATGACATGCTGTGTACCAGATCTATTGTATACCCTACACTAATTTTTGCAAGGGAGTACAATAGTGATCTATGAGTAGATCACTGGACAGCGGTCAAAATTATCCTTACTGGAATAAGGATATGTTTCTCGATTATAGAGGTTACAAAAGGTTCGTCATAAAGGGTTATGTCGATGCAAGTTTTTGACAATGATCCAGATGACTCTAAGTCTCAATCTGGATACATATTGAAAGTGGGAGCTATTAGCTAGAGTAGCTCCGTGCAGAGCATTGTAGACATAGAAATTTGCAAAATACTTACGGATCTGAATGTGACAAACCCGTTGACTAAAATTATCTCACAAGCAAAACATGATCACACCTTAGTACTCTTGGGTGTAAATCACATAGCGATGTTTGGGTGTTGGTCACATGACAATGTGAACTATGGGTGTTAATCACATGGTGATGTTAACTATTAGTGTTAAATCACATGGCCATGTGAACTAGATTATTGACTCTAGTGCAAGTGGGAGACTGAAGGAAATATGCCCTAGAGGCAATAATAAAGTTATTATTTATTTCCTTATATCATGATAAATGTTTATTATTCATGCTAGAATTGTATTAACCAGAAACATAATACATGTGTGAATACATAGACAAACAATATGTCACTAGTATGCCTCTACAAGACTAGCTTGTTAATCGAAGATGATTATGTTTCGTAACCATAGACATGAGTTGTCATTTGATTAACGGGATCACATCATGAGGAGAATGATGTGATTGACATGACCCATTCCGTTAGCTTAGCACACGATCGTTTAGTATGTTGCTATTGCTTTCTTCATGACTTATACATGTTCCTATGACTATGAGATTATGCAACTCCCGTTTACCGGAGGAACACTTTGTGTGCTACCAAACGTCACAACGTAACTGGGTGATTATAAAGGAGCTCTACAGGTGTCTCCAAAGGTACATGTTGGGTTGGCGTCTTTCGAGATTAGGATTTGCCACTCCGATTGTCGGAGAGGTATCTCTGGGCCCTCTCGGTAATGCACATCACTTAAGCCTTGCAAGCAATGCAACTAATGAGTTAGTTGCGAGATGATGTATTATAGAACGAGTAAAGAGACTTGCCGGTAACGAGATTGAACTAGGTATTGAGATACCGGCGATCGAATCTCGGGCAAGTAACATACCGATGACAAAGGCAACAACATATGTTGTTATGCGGTCTGACCGATAAAGATCTTCGTAGAATATGTGGGAGCCAATATGAGCATCCAGGTTCCGCTATTGGTTATTGACCGGAGACGTGTCTCGGTCATGTCTACATTGTTCTCGAACCCGTAGGGTCCGCACGCTTAACGTTACGATGACAGTTTCATTATGAGTTTATATGTTTTGATGTACCGAAGGTTGTTCGGGGTCCCGGATGTGATCACGGACATGACGAGGAGTCTCAAAATGGTCGATACATAAAGATTGATATATTAGACGACTATATTCGGACACCAGAAGTGTTTCGGAGAAGTTTCGGATAAAACCGGAGTTCCGGGGGTTACCGGACCCCCCCCCCCCCGGGAA